>NC_073386.1:6714352-7014352 GCF_028641065.1 Leucoraja erinaceus | reverse complement strand
TGGTACTTTGTCACATGTACCGAGGTAGATTTGTAACACGATACAGTACAAGTGTGTAGCAGTAGTACACTGAGACAGTATGCAGTTACGAGTTTGGCGTCATTTTAAACTCCCAGTTGTTGTAAATACAGGGATCTTGATTTGACCATGAAGGTCTGTTGTCCTGGCGGCGTTGCAGGGGCGGTCTGGCCGTTGGTGTCCTCCATCTCGACTAGAGGTCATAGCCTCAGAATTAAAGAACATTCTTTTAGGAAGATGAGGAGGAATTTCTTTCGTCATAGGGTGGTGAATCGATGGAATTTTTTGCCACAGAAGGTTGTGGTGGCAGTCAGACATATTTAAGGCAGAGATAGATAGAATCTTGATTAGTACGGGTGTCCGAGGTTATGGATGGAAGGCAGGAGAATGAGGGAGAGATAGAACAGCCATGATTGAATGGCATAGACTTGATGGGCCGAATGGCCTAATTCTGCTCCGATCACATGATCTTATAATCACCCCTCATCTGTACCACCTATTGCTTACCAGGCTTTGTCCCCTCCCCACTTCTTCTCCATTTCCATCTCCCCTCCCCCCCAAACAACAATCAGTCTGAAGAAGGCTCCCAATCCGAAGCATCACCTGTCCATGTCCCCCATAGATGCTGCGTGACCCGCTGGGTTACTCCAGCATTGCCTTCCACTCACTGCAGAGTGGTCCACATGGACAATGGTGAAAGCTGAAGATTCAATCCTTGGTGTAAATACCCCGGGTGGTGCTTTGATGGCAGCCTCGCCTAAAGTCTGTCCGTCTTTTTTTTTTTGTTATTTTTAGTGTGTTTTAAAAGTTTGTGTTAATGTTCCCTGGTTTGTTTTATGTGGGGGTTGTGGGTGGGGTCGGGTGAAACTTTTTTTCAATCTCTTACCTTGCCGGAGATGCGATTGTTTTCCGGATTGCATCTACGGTCGCTCTGCTGCCTAACATCGTGGACCTGTAGGCCTTGGTCGGAACTGACTTTGAGCCCCACCACAGGGAAGTGGACTTACCATCGGAGCCTGCCATCCCTCGCCTGGGATCAACGCTCCAACCGCGGCCTGTGGACTTTAACATCATGGAGCTCACAGTCTCGGGTTGAGACCGATGTCGGGATGCTCCAAAAGACGCATGATGTTGGACTATTCGAGTATTCTTGGTCAATATGAAAAACAAAATCCCTATCGACAGAATGAAAGGCAATACTGCATGAAGATACTAACTGGGCAGTGAGGTTCATGGTTCTTCCACCTACCAGAAACAGACGCTTCGAGTCTCCTGCCAACAAGCTAGCACTATCCTACACACTAGGGACAATTTTTACAATTTTATTGAAGCCAATTAACCCACAAACCTGTATGCCTTTGGAATGTGGGAGGAAACAGGAGCACCCTGATAAACCCCACGCAATCAAGGGGAAAACGTACAAACTCCGTACAGACAGGACCCACAGTCAGGATTGAACCCAGGTTTCTGGCGCTGTAAGGCAGCAACGCCACCATTGTACACACCGGTTTACTTTTCCACCTGTGCCTATGTTCTGAATATACTGAAGATGAATGAAAATTAATAACTTGCCTGAGGAAAGTCATTTGTTCGAATGACTTGTCTGTCATATCTCAGAAGGTTGCAAGTTTAAGTCCCGTTGCAGAGATGTAACTAATTTTGGGTGTTCAACTTAACATAATTAAAATTAACCGGTTAAACGTTTCTCCCTTAGATGCTGGAGTAACGCAGCAGGTCAGGCAGCATCTGAGGAAAGCAGGCAGCATGGAGGAAAAGGATAGGTCAGCTTGAAGAAGGATCCAGACTCTAAATGTCACCTATCCTTTTCCTCCAGAGATGCTGCCCGACCTGCTGAGTTTGTATGTTCGCCCAGTGACCATGTGGGTTTTCTCTGGGTTCTCCGGTTTCGTCCCACACTCCAAAGATGTACAGATTTGTGGGTTATTTGGGTTCGGTAAGTTTTTATAAATTGTCCCTAGTGTGCGTGTAGATTAGTGCAAGGGATGATCGCTGGTCGGTAGGCCAAAGGGTCTCTTCCTGCACTGTGTTTCTAACATCTAAAGCTGACACTTCAACACATAGGCCCCCCAATGTATATCCAAGCAACAGATTAATATTTTGTCCTGTACAAGTACTAGATCAGACTGGAGTAGTGTCCTTCAGTCCGAAATGCTTGCCAACATGCATCATTTGGCATAGAACCATGGATAGGCTGGGAATGAGTTTCCTCCCCAAAGATGCTGCCTGTCCCGCTGAGTTACTCCAGAATTTGAGTTTCCTCCCTCAGGTTGGCACAGAACATATGGTTGGGGAATTAGGCTCCTGAACATAGATGAATAGATGAATGAATGCTTTATTGTCATATGTGACAAATCAGTGAAATTCTTTGCTCACAAATCCTAGGCATGCAAATAGATGTCATATAGCAGGCAAAGTTACAAGGCATCACATGCCAGCTTCTCCTTTGTTCTCCGTCCTCACGGCAGCCCCACGCCGGTTCCTCCATTGTTCCCGGCGGCGCGGACCCAGATGCCCACGTAGCCCGTCCTTGACTGCCAGCGCCCTCAACTTCCGCCGACCCACCTCCTCAACCGCTCTGACCTCCTCCAGTTGCCCTTGGGACTCCGATCCAGGCCCCGAGGCTCCGCAGGCCACAAGTCTCCATCGACCCACTCATTCCTGCTAAATTATCATTTATCCAACTAGTTTACTGGTTTTATTGAAGCAACATCTCAGCACAATAGCCTTAAAGGAAATTATCTTTATGAAAATAACATCGTTTCGGCGCTGTATCTAGAAACTATAATCAATCTCCCATTAATCCATGACATGCTGAAATAGTGTACATTCATTTCAGATGATATATGGATTATTAAGTAGATAAATAGAACAGTGAAGATAGGACACAACTGAAGAATTGAAGTCTGTTCCTACCTTTGCAGGAAACACAAAAAGGATGAGGCAATAAAGGAAATAATTATTAATACAAAAGCAATTTATTGGGACTAAGAACCAATAAACTCCGAGATCCAACAATCTATATGGCAAGGTTTTAAAAGAGGTAAACACTCTGGTTGTCATCTTCCAAAATTCTAGATTAGGGAATTGTTCCTTTGGATTTGATAGCAAATGTGACCCATTACTTAATAAAGCAGGAAAAGAGAAAGAGAGCGAGAGAGAAAGAAGGAACCAGAGGACATAGGTGTACGGCGAGAACAAAAAATAGGAACCTCAAGGGCTTTTTTTTTTAAACAGTGGGTGTATAAGCTGAGCTGCCAGAGAAGGTAGTTGGAGTAGGTACCATCACATGGTAGTTTCAAAAGGGACAGTCAGATATAGATTAGCCGTTTAGATTCTCAGTCTAAAGAAGGGTCTCGACCAGACACGTGACCCATTCCTTCTATCCAGAGATGCTGCCTGTCCCGCTGAGTTACTCTAGCATTTTGTGTCTAGCTGTTTAGATTAAACTGGCTAGTACACAACAAAAACTTTTCACTGTACCTCGGTACACGTGACAATAAATTAAATTGAACTGCAAAGATGGGCAGAGATGGCAGATGAAATGTAATCCAAACAGTTTGTGATAATGCACTTTGGGAGGTCAAATTCTTTTACGACATAGTCAATCAGAAGCACCAGAAGAGCATTGATGACAGAGGAACCTTGGTATACATGTCCATAGCTGGGGTGGAAGATTGCAACCTTCACGTGGTCCGCCCTGTTTCGACTAATGCAATCAACTCGACGTGGTCAAACGGAAGGTCAAATAGAACAAGTTGTCCAACAATTTTAGGCTGTGCAAGCCACACGAAAGAAGGTGTCCATAGCTCCCTGAAAGTGACGACAGGAATAAAAAGGCAATCTGTAGTTTTGCCTTCATAAGCCTTGGCACCGAGTTGGAGTCTGTACATTATGTTGCAGTTGCACTACACATCAACTGTTAGACTGCACTGTGTTGTTCATCGTGTACATATTGAAGGAAAGATATGGTATAAACAAAATGCTTATAAGAGACCAGACTAAGTGGGACACGCTCACCCATAGCCCCCAACTACACAGGTGCAACTCATTTCCCCTCATCCCTAGCACTCCCCCTCCCTCTTCTTTCCCCTCCTCCCCTCCCCCAATACCTCCCTCTCCTTTCCCCTACCCTCAGTCACTCCCTCCCTCCATGACATCTCTCGCCTCCCTACTCCCCTCAACTCCCTCCACCCCAGGATCTCAAGGTTGCCGCTCCTCTCCCTTCTTACGTGTCCCGGAGGAGCATCAGACTTTGGCGTGGATCCTCGGCTCGGCCCGGGAGCACCAGCAGCTATGGCCGCGCTGCCGTGTGGGAGGGGAGGGAGAGCCCGGAGAAAAGACGGGGGAAGAGCCATGGGAGGTATCACGGGGGAGGAGGCAGGAGCCAACGAGGGGGACCAGAGGGGATGGGGCTGAAGCTGCTGAGCATTGTGATGGCTGCAGTGCGTTTGGGGCTCACAGCGGGCGCTGGACGCCGTCCTCCGCCGGGATCAGATTCACCACTTTCCGTTTGGCCGTCATCTCCGGCGGCCACGCCGCTTCCGGTCCGGTTGGAGACGTCAGCCGGCCACCCGCTGTGTCCCTCAGCTCCAGTAAAGACGCAATGGCGCAGGAAGGGCAGGGAGTGACAGAAGAGACCAAACCGCGCAGCACTGACTGGCAGGAGACATCGATCTGCGCATGTGTGGTTTTTAAGATTTTTACACTTCGCTAACATTTACAATATACCACGGATCGGGACGAAACTTGTTGCACTCGCAGCACAGGAGACATGTGAGCGAGCTGGCGAAAAATCGTAGCGCTATCGCGTACCGTTTTTACACAAATAGAAATAACTCGCAAACTGGAAGAGCACAAGGTCAGAGCTTTGGTTATGTATAGATTCACTTTGGTTGTGCCTGGAATCGAAAGCTGCAGTGCAAGGATTCAGTATTTATTCATACTAAAATGGAGGTAGAGGGGGACCTTAGTGAGCGCTTTACACAATCATGAGACGTAGATAATGAGAACTTTTCCCAGGGAAACGCCGTCTAGACTAGGACTACAGGGCACTGGTTTAAAATGAGCGGAAGATATTGACAGGCGTTCTGAGACACAGGTTTTTCCACCACGCGGGTGATGACTATTCAGAACGAACGTCCATGAGTTTATGGAGGCAGACACTATTACAATATTTAAAAAGGCATTTGGATTATTGGATAGGAAAGTAGTAGAGCGATTCAGGCCTAACACGGGTAATGTGGTCAGAGTAGACAGACTAAGTCAGCAAGGATAAGGTGGCCATAGTGCTTACTCTTTATGATCCTAACCCACTACAGCTTCCATTCCACCATATACCATCCTTTAAGTCAAGCGTAGGAAGGAACTGCAGATGCTGATTTAAACCAAAGATGGACGCAAAATGCTGGAGTAGCTCAGCACGACAGGCAGCATCTCTGGACAGAGGGAATGGGTGACGTTTCGGGTCGAGACCCTTCTTCAGAGTCTGAAGTAAGGTCTCGACCAGACACATCACCCATTCCTTTTATCCAGAGATGCTTCCTGTCCTGCCGAGTTACCCCAGCATTTTGCATCTGTCATCCTTCAAGTCACATTGTCTCACTTCAATTCCTCAGGCACGGAAGGTCACACTTACACATCTTCGCCATTTTCAAACAAGTGCACTTTAAACAAGTGGCCACAGTCCAATACATTAGACTTGTTCACGATCCAACAATTACATAATCTAAACATTTTTATTCCCGTTAATAGCAAACAAAGTCTCACTATCGCACACAGGTTTACATTAGTGAATGGATGACCGAGCCAGGCTTTGACTTTTACAATGTGGGGAGAACAAGCAAAATCCTTTAATGTGAATCAGTGGCTAAGCAATAACTATTCTAAATGATTACAGTGGAAATGTTTAACAAAAGAAATGGCAGCATTTCTTTGCCTTTCTAAACTATGCAACAAATTAAGCAGGTTATTGACAAGGTTCTAAACACCATACACACCAAATACATAAACATTTTTTTAAAAGACATGAATGAATATTGTTCCACATTTAAGAGCTCAACAGACTCGTTTTAAAACACCTTTACCTTTGCTCTTACTTTTCAACTTTGACCAAATACATTACTCAGTTAGCATTTCTTCCATTAATACATGGTTGTTCATGGAAAACTAATCACTATTCTGTTTAACAAAAAAAAACACATTAATAGGCTGCTGAGAAAGCATTGCGATTACTATCAGCCATGGCGTACAAAATCATCACAACAATGCTTTTGAGGATAGCGGGGAAGCATCTTTCTCATTACTGCTGCATTGTTTACAAGTTTGAAAAGAAGTAACTACACTCTCATTCTGATAGTGTTACGGGTCAGAGGGCTCACATGCTACGTCCTCCATCTCTGCCTGGTTTTCCTCTTTCTCCGGTGCTTGATCATCTGCTTCATCCGCCTGCCTTTCCTCCTCTTCTTGATTTTCCTCCTCATTGCCCTCCTCGTTGTCCTCCTCGTGCTCCGGCTCCTGTTCCAGCTCTTCCGATTGTTGCTGCTCCTGCTGTTGCAGCTCCTGAGGATTTTCAAAAGGGTTCTCGCCCTATGCACAATGTGAAAAACACCACAATATAGTAATCAGATCCTGTCCACATGTATGAATAAATAAATGAATGATACTTTAATGTCACAGTGATGTATTGAAGAGAGAGTTTGATTTAGCTCTTCGGGCTAATGGAATCAAGGGAGAAAGCAGGAACGGGGTATGATTTTGTATGATCAACCATGATCATATTGAATGGCAGTGCTGGCTCGAAGGGCCGAATAGAAACATAGAAAATAAGTGCAGGAGTAGGCCATTCGGCACTTTGAGCCTGCACCGCCATTCAATATGATCATGGCTGATCATCCAACTCAATATCCTGTACCTGCTTTCTCTCCATACCCCCTGATCCCTTTAGCCACAAGGGCCACATCTAACTCCCTCTTAAGTATAGCCAATGAACTGGCCTCAACTACATTCTGTGGCAGAGAATTCCAGAGATTCACCACTCTCTGTGTGAAAAATGTTTTCCTCATCTCGGTCCTAAAAGATTTCCCCCTTATCCTTAAAATGTGACCCCTTGTTCTAGACTTCCCCAACATCGGGAACAATCTTCCTGCATCTAGCCTGTCCAACCCCTTAAGAATTTTGTAAGTTTCTATAAGATCCCCTCTCAATCTTCTAAATTCTAGAGAGTATAAACCAAGTCTATCCAGTCTTTCTTCATAAGGCAGTCCTGACATCCCAGGAATCAGTCTGGTGAACCTTCTCTGCACTCCCTCTATGGCAATAATGTCCTTCCTCAGATTTGGAGACCAAAACTGTACGCAATACTCCAGATGTGGTCTCACCAAGACCCTGTACAACTGCAGTAGAACCTCCCTGCTCCTAAACTCAAATCCTTTTGCAATGAAATCTAACATACCATTCGCTTTCTTTACTGCCTGCTGCACCTGCATGCCTACCTTCAATGACTGGTGTACCATGACACCCAGGTCTCGCTGCATCTCCCCCTTTCCCAATCGGCCACCATTTAGATAATAGTCTGCTTTCCCGTTTTTGCCACCAAAATGGATAACCTCACATTTATCCACATTATACTGCATCTGCCAAACATTTGCCCACTCACCCAGCCTATCCAAGTCACCTTGCAGTCTCCTAGCATCCTCCTCACAGCTAACACTGCCCCCCAGCGTAGTGTCATCCGCAAACTTGGAGATATTGCCTTCAATTCCCTCATCCAGATCATTAATATATATTGTAATTAGCTGGGGTCCCAGTACTGAGCCTTGGGGTGCCCCACTAGTCACTGCCTGCCATTGTGAAAAGGACCCGTTTACTCTCTTTACTCTTTACGACTCCAATATTATTGGGACCACTTAAAAATTACTAATTCAAGGAAGCAGAGCCACCGACAAGTTTCAGAGCAGATATGAATGGAAAATAAAAGACTTTGCTGATATCATATAACCATATAACAATTACAATACGGAAACTGGCCATCTCGGCCCTTCTAGTCCGTGCCAAACACTTATTCTCCCCTCTACCATCTACCGCATACAATAAAAGGTACTGATTTTAATAATTTGTCTCAAGACCCTGCTACTGCTACCTTACCTACAAAGCCTTACCTTTAAGTAGAGATCAAATTTAGCCTTTACGGTCGGGTTGTTCAGCATGCTACTGGCTGTGAGGAGACTCTCCCTTCTGACCTGGTCATGGTAATTCTGAAAGAAAGAAAAATTAGCAGTAAGAAACAACAACCAGAATAGCTACTTAAATGGTCACCGAGGGAAAAAAGACCCAGGAGTTGTATATTCCTAGAACAATGTCATGTCCAGCATCTTAGATTTAGATTTAAAATCCAGTTTCTGAAGTATTAAATTTAAAAGTAGGACCACTCTACCAGGATTGCCTATTCCTAGCCTTTAAAAATCCTCATGTCATTTTAAAGCATCTTAGTCACTCTTATTGCCAGATTTAAATGTCTTCCTCAAGCAACAGATTTTCTCTTCATCAAACTAGTAACAGTAAGCCCTTGTTTTAACCTCTTTGTGATGGGTAGGACCACTCTATGCCACCTCGCCCCCTGTTACTGTTTTCGGTGGGCGGCGCGACTCCTAGCACCCTGCAGTCTGTCCGCGTCTTAAAGAGTCAGCCTTTAAAAACTCCTCGGCTGTCATTTATAAGCTCTCTCACCATCTTACCCAAGTCACTCTTATATTGCCAGACATTCACCATTGTCTTCCCCAAGCAACAGGAAGAGATTTCACTCCCTTCATTCACCGTCTTCTTCAAACTAGTATACAGTGGAGGAGCGCTGCTGCTGCTGCTGCTGCGGCCCGACCGGAGAGTCGGAGGCTTTAACGGACGGCGGCACTGGGAGCCCGCGGGTCCCTGGAGGGAGATTTTGGTCAGGGCTCTGCGGACGGCGACTTCCCCCAACGAGTTGCTGATGAACTCCTGGAGCGGAGCCTACATCCTGCCCCGCCCCTGCTTGCTCTCAGCGCACGCCCCCCCCCCTAACCCAAACCCTCCTGTTCACCTTGCATTCAGTTTAGTTCAATTCGCCATTGTTTGACTGTACTCTGACATCGGGGGGTAGAGTGCAGTGAGAAAGTTTATTTGCCTTCCATCACAGCTATGTGATGGATGTTTATGTAAATTATGTTGTGTCTTGGGTCTATGTGTTTGTAATGTATGGCTGCAGAAACGGCATTTCGTTTGGACCTCCAGGGGTCCAAATGACAATTAAATGTATCTTGTATCTCAACCCCCCCCCCCCCCACCCAAATCTCCTGTTCAGTTTCAGTTTAGTTCAATTTATTGTCACGTGTACCGAGGTACAGTGAAAAGTTTTTGTTGCATGCTATCCAGTCATGCCATCCCCAACTCGCACCCTCACCCCAGCCGCTTACAGCCTCGGCTCTCTATGTCACCCACAGCTGGCACTGCCTGCCCAACCACTGGAATGTAATACTGGCTGCTCATGCCTCCCACTATGGTCCGTTACAATGAGGGCTTACTGTATTACATTCCATGCAACATTTATGAACCAGTTTAATCAGTTTATTTAATCTGGAGAATATAAAATAAAATTTAAAATATTTAAACACAGCAAAACTTTCTTTATGGAAGGGAAACTTTCATACCTTCTTGCTATTGATATGTTCATTGGACTTCAAATGTTGTTGTACAGAATGAAACAGGAAGGGAATGTAGGTGTTGCAGACAGCACATTGAACCGCTTCAACCTTTTTCATTTGATCATCTGAAGAAACTCCTTAAAAGACAAGATCCATACTAATGTCAATAAAGGCTGAAAAAATGTTCAATTAGCACACTAATTCAAAATGACCCTATTAATAGTTTTATATAATTATAAGCCTCTTGCGCAACTGCAATTTTCTAAGTAAAAATATTTCCACTAAGGTGTGGATATGAAGTTTAGTGACGTTTAGAGATACAGCGTGGAAACTGGCCCTTCCACAATCGACAGGCGATCCTCACACATTAACACATACTAAGGACAATTTTACAATTATACCCAGCCAATTAACCAAACGGTATGTCTTTGGAGTGTGGGAGGAAACAGAAGATCTAAAAATAAAACCCACGCAGTCACGGGGAGAAGGTACAAACTCTGTACTGACACCCCCCGTAGTTGGGATCGAACCCGGGCCTCTGGGGCTGTAAGGCAGCAACTATACCACTACGCCACCGTGCCATAGTTCTGCAAACTACAAATGAACGGAGATCATACACAGCATGGTGTGTGACTTGGATGTTTCGAACCAGCAGTCGAGTGCAGCTTAGGAAAGCTAGTAACTGTTGTGCAATTCTGTACCGTCTTCATCGCTCGGAGTAGAACATGGATCTCATCTTCTCTGAGAATTGTACGGCAGCAGGTTGTTGCTGGTGGGGGAGGGAAGGGTTGCTTGAAATCAAAGTTCATACCGCTGGGTTGCAAGCTGATCAAGCAAAATAGATGGGGGAAAGAATACAACTGGTGGTCCAAATCTCGAGTGATCAGACCTGTGACTACAGTTTATTCATTAGAACATCTCTCAGGTATGTGAAAGTGCACCACAAAGTGTTTGTAGCTGACCACTGATGCCAATTACTGGGTGTCTAAGCGTCACTCAACACAGTAAACAGAATTCCATGTGCTGAACCACAAAGGAGACAATAAATATTTACCCATTAAAACATCCTTTGAAAGCTTTTGGGCCGGATCCCTTTGTTCTTGCTGCTGGAATTGTTTACGAGCTGCAATTTTCTTATTTTTGTTTACCATGGATGCCTAAATGAAATTATTGAAAAAAGTTGATCAGTTTTTAATTAAAGGATTATGACAGCAAACTTGAAGTTAGCCAAGAAAATGATAAATAGCCAACAATACGAGTTAAGAGGCTAGGTGAAATCAGATGGTAGCACACTTGCATCCAGAAGGCAATATGGATTCAAACACAATGTGCAGTTTACACTTCATGGTTGGCCAATGTGGGGCTGCTAAATGAGTAGAAGTACCAGGTCTGAAGTGTCTCAACTTGAAATGTCACCAATTCCTTCTATCCAGAGATGCTGCCTGTCCCGCTGAGTTACTCCAGTATTTTGTATCTACTTGTATTAGTGCTGTGCTGCTGCTAGATGTCCTTCTGGTTTAAAACCCAAATCTCATGTACGTTAACCATGTATTTTAGTTTAGTTTAGAGATAGAGCGGAAACGACGAAACAGGACCACCAAGTCCGCACCGACCTGCAATCCCTGTACATTAACATTATCCGACACACACTAGGGACAATTTTACATTTACACCAAGCCAATTAACCTACAAACCTGTATGTCTTCGGGAGTGTGGGAGGAAACCGAAAATCTCGGAGAAACCCCACGTAGGTCACGGGAAGAACATACAAAACCGTAGTCACCACCTCACCCCACTCACCATCAACACCAGTCACATCGGTGGAGTCTTTTTAAGTTCTTGGGAACCATCATCTCCAAGGACTTTAAATGGGGGCCCACCATCAACTCCACAGACAAAAAGGCACAACAGAGGATGTACTTCCTGCGG
This sequence comes from Leucoraja erinaceus, assembly GCF_028641065.1. Classification (NCBI taxonomy): domain Eukaryota; kingdom Metazoa; phylum Chordata; class Chondrichthyes; order Rajiformes; family Rajidae; genus Leucoraja; species Leucoraja erinaceus. The sequence continues at coordinate 7,002,713 of NC_073386.1, read as the reverse complement.
CAGCTGAGGAAGCACAATCTGCCACAGGCAATGATGGTCCAATTCTATAGAGTCCGTCCTCACCGGTTTGGTTTGGCTCAGCAACCAAGCACGACATCCGGAGGCTGCAGCGAATCGTCCAAGCAGCTGAGAAGGTTATTGGCTGCAACCTTCACTCCATTGACGAACTGTACACTACAACGGTCAGGAAGCGAGCGGGTAAGATCATCTCTGACCCCTCTCACCCTGGCCACAAACTCTTTGAATCACTTTCCTCTGGAAGACTCCAGACTGTCAAAGCTGCCACAGCCAGACATAAAAACAGCTTTTTTCCCCATGAGTAGTAGCTCTACTCAATAACCAAAAATCTGTAGCCTCCTTTTGGTCTTGTATTTTATTTAATTCACATTTTTAATCGATTATGTATTATTGTTTGTTTAATGTTTTATGTGTCATTCCTAACTGTCACTGCATGTCATGTTGTCACTTGTGGGCAGAGCATCAAGGCAAATTCCTTGTATGTGAATATACTTGGCCAATAAACTTATTCATTCATTCATTTGTTCATTCATTTGTTCCATAATTACACTACTGCCATATAATTTCTAAGAAGCAGTAATCATTAAAGCTGTATAATTAGCAATCTCTCTCTCTCTCTCCCTCACGTACATATTAATGAAAACTACTTAAGTCATTCACATCACTGGGCAATTCAAACTATTATCTACCCATTGGAAGGGTTGGTCCCCTTGAAGGTAGCAAATACTCTAATTTTCCAACTAATTTGATTTATAGCCAAAAAAGGATTGTGTGTAAATAAACATATTCAAGAGAATGTGCTCTGCAATTTGCATTAAACCCCTGCAGGAGAATATCAATAGTCCAGTTAGACAGGCTCAATTTGCACAGTAAACCTGAGCTGTTTAGCATTGAGGGAATGAATGCCACAGGCTGGACCTCTTCTACACTGATTACCATAACGAGCTGAGAAATAAAAAATACTTAATTACACTGCTCGGTATTCAAGCAGTGCACGGGTCCCTCACAGCAGAGTACAACCACTGAACAGGGCTGTCAGTAACAAATTACATCCCTCTGAAGAAACACCTTATTGGAAGAACACATTGGATGAATAATGAAGATGCAGAAAGAACACAATATTTAATGCATGCATTCTATGGGTTCTATGGACCAGAGCAGTAAACAAAAGCTGCAACTTAGCCGAACCCATATGGCTACTTCAGAGCACAGCACCATCAGATATGACATTTTGCAGTCGAGGCATTAATCTCCCGTCTAAGTGGAAATATAACGGATCACCAATCAAATTAGCAGGAGCCCACATAAAAAAAACAGGTTTAATTATCTCCTGCTACTTTCCCCTACAATGTTTGGCCATGAAGTGTTTTGAGATATGCTGGGATATACAGCCAGAGCATGGAAACAGGCCCTTTGTCCCAACTAGCCCATGCCGGCCAAGATAGCATTCTGGGCTAGTTCCATTCGCTTGTATTCGGCCCATACCTCTCCAAACCTTCCCATCAATGCATCTGTCCAAATGTCTTTTTGCACTTTTAATTACTGCTCCTCTGGCCGCTCATTGCACCAGAGGTCCTTCTTCTATCTCTCCCTCCTCACATTCAGCCCAAACCCTCTTAAGTTCTAGAATCCTGTAGCCTGGGAAAAAGATTGAGAGCGTTCACTTTATCCATGCCTGTTACGATGCTGTACACTTCAATAAGGTCACCTCTTATGCTCTAAACAAAGGCAGTCTATCCAGCCGTTCCTTGTGCTGCCTCTTTACTCACACTATCTCACTTTCGAAAGCTTCCCACTTGCCATCATCATCTTACTTGCAAACACTCTCCAAATCCCCACCTAATTACTCCAAATTTTATATTTTAACGCAAGCCTGCCCTATCCTTCTCCATCCATCTAAAAGTCTCATCTTGTGCAAGTGTATGTTTGTATCTTCCACAAAACGCTACAATCTAGCGCTTAAAATTTTACTTATTCCAACTCACATTTTCCCGTCCACACTGTACTCAGGTTCACTTAAGATTTCATCCTATATTTCACAAGTTATTCACGATTAAAGTTTATAAAAAGCCAAAAACCGCTACTCAGAGCCTTTTTTCCAGCACCTTCCAGTGATGATGTCACAATGCCATCTCAGATACCAAATCACAATGGATCTCATTTACAAATGACATCACAATGGTTACCGATAGCAACGTCCCACAGCTTCTCACAGAGAGCCCTTTCTCAGCAGTTTCCAGTGATGTCACGATGCCATTCAGTGCACCAATCACAATGGGCTCTCAGGCTGCCAAGTGCCACAATGAGACGTTGTGAACGGAAACCGCAGCTTCTCACAGGGAGCCTTTTTCCAGAAGCTTCCAGTGATGTTGTCACAATGCCACTCATAGTGCACCAATTACAACGGGGTCTCAAGCTGCCGAGTGATACAATTACATCACAATGGGACGTTGCAACAGTAACTGCAGCTTCTCAGAGAGCCCTTTCCAGGAGCTTACCGTGATGTTGCTATATTTCACAGGTTTTTGATGATTAAAGCTTTAAAAATGCCAACTTCAACAAGATTTTAACTGCTAAAATCCTTCCTGTCACCTTCCAACACACTTAAGATACAAAGTTGCAAGACAGGAACACTCTGAGCTTTTCACCTCAATGGGATATCACAGCAAGTACTTCAACAGGAGGGGGGAGGGCAAATTGGTATTGCAATTGGAACTGTTGCGGCAGGCAGGGAAATTGCAATTGGAATTTTTTTTCGAAGTGCAGTGCTGAGGGAGCAGGGGAGCGCTGGAATTTTACATTTGGGAACGGTTTCAGTTGGAGGTCCACACCTCCCGTGGGCTCTAAGGGTTAGTGGTGTAATATTGCGTTGGGGAACGGGTTGCGTTAGAGGATCAGACCTCCCGTGTGACAGGGACCCAACGGGTCCCACTTGGTCTATTAACTATTAAAATCTAATATAATTATTGTCACTTGTCCTAAACTGATCCACCACCGACATTTCAGGCACTTACCTTACCTTGTTAACCCCTGGAGGTTCAGTATTGTGCCCTTAAAGAAGCTTTATTGCATACATGTAGTAAATTCCATCCCATCTAGGCCTTTTACACCATGGTAGATCCAGTCAATATTAGGAAAGATGAAATCTCCTCAAAATACAGACTTATTATTTTACAGGTATCAGCAATAGCCTGGCGCATCTGCTCCTCTAATTCTCAATGACGTCTTATGCCCCTGTCCCACTTAGGAAACCTGAATGGAAACCTCTGGAGACTTTGCGACCCACCCAAGGTTTCCGTGCGGTTCCCGGAGGTTGCAGGTAGTGGAAGCAGATAGGGAGACTGACAAAAACCTCCAGAAACCGCACGGAAACCTTGGGTGGGGCGCAAAGTCTCCAGAAGTTTCCGTTCAGGTTTCCAAAGTGGGACAGGGGCATAAGGGGGGAAATATTATAGACCCCCAAAGTGAGGTAGTAAAATGTGTTATATAAACGCGGGTCCATACATTTTCAGGGTGTCCATAAATCTGTCTGTGGCCTTTTGGTGCTGATCTACATCAAGTCACTCCACAGAATCTTGTTAAACTAATTTCTTGTAGGAACAGAAAACCACCACCAATATTGAATTCATGAAAATTAAATGTTGCAGCGTTGAAGTAAATTACACAGCACCAAAACTGAATTTGAAAAAACGTTTTCACAATTCACTTCTCTATAATCACTTTCAAAGAGGAACAACCTACATGAAGAAAATCCGCAGCTCCTTTTTCAAACAGAATGTTTTTTCCAATGAACTCGAGTGTTTCTTTATGGTAAGGAGTTTCCAGATGAGCTTCGATCTCCACTTCCTCTGTAGTTCGAAATTTACAAAGTGAGCACGTAAACGCATTCCTACAAAAAAAAATATTTTCAATTGCACATCTCGCAAAATATTTCCAAATCCCGAAAATAATTGATTATAATACTATTCGAACAGGAAAGGGGAGGAGGTTTCCGCTTCCCATTCCTCAGTAGATTTTTGCACTTTTCAGGTAGCAAAATCATTAATATCTGTCATTTTTCATCGACGGGAAAAATCCGCGGCACACAGTACAGCGGAGGGGGGGTCTGAGCAAGGTGGCCAAAAATGACGGCCGTAGGTGGCGGCGTTCTCTCAGACATCGCAGCACATATGGCCAAAACCGGTCAAGAACAGACTTTTAGTAATATAGATTACAATATGCATCGAATCGTCAGAATCATAAAGTACAGAAACAATCCCTCTAGCCCAATGAAACGTGCCACAAAATGTTGATGAACGTTTTTCCTTCTCTCACCTGAAACCTATGCCCTCTAGTCCTCAATTCCTTTGCCCTGAGAAAAAGACCCCATATATCGGGGGTCGGTAACCCGAAATCATCTGGCCCGCAAGTGTATTCCCCCCCCCCCCACCGTAATTATCCGGCCCGCAGACTTCCTTCACCTCCGGGGCCCAAGGCTGTAAAAAGACTGGGCCACTGGGGGGGGGGGGGGGGGGTGGTGGTGGAAGGAGTGAGTTCCTTTCCAAAGAGTGGGTGGAGTCGGGCCCGGGTCAGCACGGCCTGGGCTGCACAAAGTAGTAAACTTGGCTGGGTTGCCAGGCATAAAGTTGTGGGTGGGTCAGGAGCGTTGAGAAAGAGGGGGTCATGACGCCAGCAACTCATTCACTCACTCAGCAGCTCAGGTGGCTGCGAGCTGCCGTCGAGACCGGACAGCTGAACCAGCCCCCACATCAGCGCCTTCTGTCGGCCCGCCCCCCAGCCAGTGTCCTTCGACACAGGCACAAACGGTGGAGGTGGTGGTTGGTGGGTAGCTACTGGGCAGAAGGCTGGCTGGTCCGTCCCAGGCTCTCTCTCTCTCTCTCCCTGTTATGTGATCTCCCCGAGCCAGGAAGTCCCCGTCCCTCAGACCTAAACTGCACAGCGCACTGTGGGAAGGCAAAGATGGAGGCTCCCCGGTCCTCATTGCCTCCTTGAAGGAGTTTCACGTCTTCCTTTCTACTGAAACAAATCTTGATCCTGTCCCGCCAGCCTTTTTTTTCAAAATTTAGCAACTCAAAATTGGGGTGCATCTTCGTCGCCGGGAAATACAGTAACTCAAATTTCACTGGTTAAGTGACAATAAACGCAGAGTTGATCATGAGGGTTGTTTCAATACCAGTGTCTCAAACTAACTCCTATGTTCGGTGGATATATTTCTTAAATATATAAATGTCAAAGTTTATTAACTATGACGATAGATATGGCCCTCCAACTGCTCATGGGTCCCAGCCCCTATGCACAAAGAGGTTGCCGACCCCTGCCATACATTCACCCTCTCTATGCTCCTCACAATTTGACTATATCACCTCTTAATCTATGCTCTGGATGAAAAAGTTCTAGCCTGTCCAGCCTCTCCCCCAACTCTGTCCCACGAGTCCGGGTAAAATCCTTTGTTAGATCCTAGGTTTAGGTAAATTATCATACCTCGGTAGAATGAAAAGCTTTTTGTTTTGCGTGCTATCAAGAGGTCAGATTATAAATACAATCGAGTCAAACTCAAGTACAATAGTTAGAGTAAAGGGGAAGATTGAGTGCAGAATATAATTTTTAGCATTGCAGTGTATCAAGATCCCACAGTCATTCTTGATAATCTTCTCCACTGCCTAACATCCCCAAAAGTGCAACTTCTAAATCTAAGTATATTTTCTATTACAATACAATGTTTTAAAAAAAATTCATCTATCTACATAATATTAAAACTCTGTGGCTGCTGGCTGGCTGTGTTTCTGCCTGACTTGTGGTTGCCAGCCTGTGGGAGCCAGCCTTTGATTCGTTGCTATGCCATCACCAGACCAACAAACTCCCAGATTTTTTCCATTTCGGTAGAGATTTCACTTTTCATTCCAAGTATCCACTCCCGATTAAATTTTGTCGTGTTTATGTACACATACTTTAATAAATCTCTTCTCCTTTGACCCCCCCCCACCCCCCCCCCCCCCCCCCACTCAAAAAGTTCTTGTCGCCTCTCCCCCCTGCTGTCCCTGAGACCATAAAATCTTTGCTGGCGCCCGCATCTCACCTCAAAGATGCCATTTAAAAACAGCCGCACTGCTGAGTCCTGAACGGCTTGATTTGGAGGACCACGTCTCCCGTGGGGGCTACGGGTAGGAAACGGTTGCATTGGGGGGAGCAGACCCAACGGGTCTGCACTTGGTCTAGTATACTTATAAAACTCTGATCTTGGATGTGGATGTATTTGTGTGTTCTTTATTTGTTTGTCTGTGATTCACATCTCCTCGAAAACATGACGGGCTAACGGTGACATTTTTACATATTCTGATAGAGATTTACCTCATGATCTCAAAAATCGTCTCATCTGAAAATTTGATTAATTTCTTGAGTTTATTAATTAAAATTGTTCACAAATCTGGGGTCTTTTTTTAAGCTAACGAGCTGATGACGTCACAATGGCTGTGCTCCTCGTGGACAGCTGCGCAGTTTTCAACGGCAGCCTGCTGGGCACTCTTTTCCACGAGCCGCGTTCCGCCCCCCCCCCCCCCGGGATCTGGATTGAAACCGCTAAACACGCAGTAATTTGGTTGGGCTTCAGTGGTCCCGAGGCCCGCCACCTACCCGCAGTCGCCCTCTCCGTCTCTCTTCCCTCCCTCCTCTCCCCCTTCTTTCTCTGCCCCTCGAGATAGGATGGGAATGGGGTAAAAGGAGCCAATTAATAATATTAATATAATAATACCAAGAGGGGGGGGGGGGGGGGGGGTGTTTAGCGTGTGTGGGGGGTGGTTAGTGTGTGTGACTACGCTCCCCCCCCCCCCCCCCCCCCCCCCCACCAACTGCGTGTTGAGGAGATGGGACTCAACTTGGCCCCCTTGGACTAGTAGCATCTAAATTGCAAGTAGATTCTGATGCTAAGTTAGTTCGGCAGCATTTTAAACTTACCGGTAATCCTCTCCATATTTCTCAGTGTTCTTCTCACGCCTGCGTCGTTGTTTCTCTCTTCTTGCTTCTAGTTTCTTTTTCTCCTCTTCATCCTCAGTATCAGTCTTCTTTTTACCTTAATTGAGAACATTTGTTTCTTTCAAAATTCATGGGAAAAATTAAGTGCATACACAAGGAAGGAAAAAAAAGTTACATACCTTCATTTTTATCAAAGCATTCATATGCATCTGGATCATATGCATCTTTAGTAAAATCTTCATCCTTGTCTGGATCCTGGCCAGTACTTAATAAGGTCATCTAAAAGCAATAATTAAAAACTTCAACTGGTATCCAAATGTTAGACCGCTTTTAAAAATCATATGAAAACAAATGCTTTTGATTTTTCCTGCATGATTTACTGTTACTTTATATGCACTTGATCATAGACTCCATCAGACATATTTATGTAGTTAAAGATATCTATATTTAATGATCTTGTTAATTGCGTCTTCAATACCTTTATTCGTGCATTTGCTTGGTTTGGTGCCTTAGCTGCTGAAATTAAAGGAAAATACATTAACTTACTACAATTGTAACTACCTAGTTGCTATTATTAACATCGACCAATATACAATTAAAAAAAACGATTCATGCTATTCATTCAAGTGTCTGATAACAGCAAGGAAGAAACTGTTATTAAATCTGGTATGTGCTTTCAAGTTTTTGTATCTTCTGCCCAGCAGGACAGAGGAGAGAGAATGACCCAGGTAAGAATGGTCCTTGATTATGTTAGCTACTTTTGCATTCCCAAAGGCAGTGTGAAGTATAGATGGAATCAATAGGGGTGGGAGGTTAGTTGTATGATGGACTGGACCGAATTCACAACTCGTGGCAATCTCTTGTGGTCTTGGGCAGAGCAGAGCAAAGCCATACCCTAATTAGTCTTGTCATGATGACAGTGAGCAGTTGACTTGCGGTAGTGCAAGTTTTAAGTAGAGTTCTTGCATTACAGGGCCAAAATCCTGGAAGGCAGCCTGCGTAAGGATGTTGCAATGTTCAGCAGTTAGTGCTGCTGTTTCACAGCAAGAGCCACTCTAGGTTAATACTGAGTTTTGGTGTTGTGTTAAATATGGATCCAATCCATGATCATATAGATTTCTCTTGGGTGCTCCACATTACGCTCGTCCCAAATATGTGTTCACAGGTTAATTAGCTAATGTTAATTAACCCAAATGAAGATGGATGGCAAGGAAATACGCCAGGGCAATGGGACTGCTTTGGTGGATGCCAGCTTAACCAAAGGGTAGAAAAACCCGTGTCAACGCAAGGTAAAAAACAAAATTTGAAAATAGTGCTCACATACAGTGAAAGAAATGTCAGTGATTTCTTCCACTGAATTTTACACACTGATCTATGGTTTGCCAGTTGCATAGAGAATGAGTACCTACGATAGCGGACGACTCATACTGCCTTAACCAGGCATGATATTCACCTCCAAAAAAAAGTAGGAAGTATTGGCCTGGGGTCCGGGAGGCCTGTTAGCCCCCGTACAGTTTACATAACAGAAGCTTAGAATTTTTCTAACACCCAAGCAGTAAAATAACCCCCAAAAGATAAATATTTCATGAAATAAATGACTTCATACAGCTAAAAAAATCTTTTCAAAAAATGTTACTTGAAATGTCTCGTCCTAGCACTGTGTGCAAATAGCACAGAAAAAAGATTTTGACTTCTGCTTCAGTAAGGGAAGCTGGTCGTAGATTGGCCGCAACGCCTCTCAGAGAATGCGTCTGAATGGCCACCGATCGGTGCATTATGTGATTGGACACAACGCCATTGGAGACAGTGGCTGATTGGACGGCAGCAGACCAATTTGTTGATTGGACAGGAATTTTAAGGGAAGCTGGTTGGTGATTGGACACAACCCCCTTAGAGACAGCGGTTGATTGGCCGCCAAATAATTGGGCACAAAAAAATTTTAAAGTAGGAAAACAAAGAAAATCGGAATTCCGATTTAAATCGGAAGAAGATCATGCCGGTTTAACAGAAGAAAGAAAAGCAGGTACAGGGAAATCTAGCTGCCATTGCCTATTCCCTCATTTAATTAAATCAGGGTTGATATTTTAACTTCAGTGATTTTTGTGAAAGGATATCTAGTCCTGCAGAACGCCAACACCTTTCAACCTCTCACCATTTTAAAACACTTCATATTTGTTTTTTTACCAACGTGGGTGATGTTATTTTTCTACATTCTATTCCAACTGCCAAATGCTTTTCCTTGGACTGAATCCGTCTTTATCCCCCAAAGCCTTTCTGCACCATCCTCTTGTTTCTGGTCTGTATGCCCCAGACTCTACTTCCTTAATTCTATTTTTCAGTTCTTCCCTACTAATGATTTCCTCCAATTATGCATTTACAATCGTAATTCATATATATTCTGCACTTCCAGTATACATTGTACATCTTCTATGACAATGTCATTCAGCATTACTTAAAGTTCAGCCTCTCTAATGATTTGAGATATTTTAAAATACTGCCTTCATTCAATTATGGTCTTATTCATTATTCACTCCCTGAAGTAAACCATCTGTATGTCTTCCAAACTATTCCGTAACATACCAAAGCAATGGCAGTCACTGCCCTGCAGCATCTTAACTGAGAGAATCAGATTAAGATCAATCTGCTTTAGCACAAAAATGTCCAACTAAATGACTTTGGACAAGCCAACGCTAATTAGCATCAACACTACAAACATTTCAGTTTCTTTCAGATGATAATCTCGTGTTATGTAGAGGAAGGTAAAACACTGAAAGTACTTACCAGGAGCTTTGAGAACCTTTTCAGCAGATGCCAGTTTCTGCTTCTTTACTGCAGCTTTATTCGGTTGTATCCCTTTCCTTTTCATGCCCCGTCCAAAATTGGATGCAAACCCACCTCTCTTGTATGGCTGATAACTTGTATCAATTTGTATGAGAGGTCTTGAGTACATATCTAAATCTGATTGCTGCAATGCATTTTAAAAGCAGGTGTGAATTGTTACTACATTGGTCTCAAAAACATTCAGATTTACTTCTAACCTGCATAGCCATAGCAAAAATCTTATCCAATTCCTACAAATTCCTACGTTTTTTTTTTTTTTGATAAAGCATGAATTGAATTTGTTTCAGGCTGTGTACTAATAAACTTCACAGTAACAAAGTTGGAGTTGATTTTTGCCCTAAATTCTATTAACCATTTTGAGAATTGTTTACTACTATCGTTGGAATAATCTTTTGGGATTAACCTAAATCAAAGATTTTAGTTCTAAGAGTTGATGAAAAGGCTCAGGATTATGTCAAACATACATGTTTACTTCTTCAGTTATCTTCATCCCCATCTCCCCAAGTTGCAATACTGGTATTTTAGTGGTATAATGAAAATGCACGCATTAATCCATTCCTAAATAACCAATAAATTAAATTTAGAATCTGTTTGTTGAGCTAGTTTAAAATGCCACCTGAAACAGGACAGAAGGGAGTAATTATCTCTCATTAATGTTGCACAGCCCTGCCAAATAAAGGACCAACCATAGCTTTCAGTGCAACAGAGTTGCAATAGAACACTTGGTTATATAATACAAGAATGAAGGCATAGATAACCAAGGTGGTTTCTGACCCATTCTTTCAGGATAATTAAATCAGAAAACTTTAGAAGAAACGTGGAGAATAAAAAATACAATCAAGATGTACCCTGAAGGTCACCTTTACAGTTAAAGGTATTTTCACTCAAGAATTTTGTTTTTATATTTAGAACTTGATATGGAACCAAGGAACTTATGCACAAGTATAATTTTAGATTTCTCAACTGGGGCAAAAGCTCCACTCTCTCATAAATTGACAGTTTTTGTGTTACAGCATTTGGATTATGCTCAAAGGTGCATACATGGAAACCTCATTGCAAACTCAAGTAAAAATCCTATTATCGTCTTTAGTTTCCCAATGTGTCATCTCTGCTGGTGACATGTAATCTATGGAGCAGTTCCAGGGGAAATTTACTTGCTCCACTCTGCCTCAAAAAACGTACAGACAGCCAGAGGAGAAAGCTGGACTGAACAATATAGAAGATATACTAATTATTAGCTTATCCCGTATTAGAACTTAAGCATTGTATGGGGATAGCACACAGCTCAATAAGTTAATTTGTTGTTCATGATTAATGTAAATTTCTGCATCAATATCTAGAAATTCATGACATTGAAAATCTTTATAACTGACTGCAAATTCCCCAATTTACTCTTAATATATTTGATTTGGTGAACACTACCCTAATAGCATTAAAGCATTTAAATAAGTTATCATTCTACAACTATCAAGCAAATCTTTAAGTCTCTCTAAAAATTGATAATCTACGCAGAAGACTCTTTTAATATCACCAGTGCTTCAAGCATGCTTTGTAAATAAATGTATTAGTCGCCATTAACTGGGCCTGTATTTCTCTGTTGGTCAATAATGCAAAATCGTGCAACTTCAGTAGAATTTGCTATTGGGAAGTAATAATGAGCATGGAAGGAAATTATTTTATTCAAATCAGTGCTGATTCAACAGAAAGCAAGGTCTCACAGCCTCCAAGTGTAATTATTTCAATGGCAAACTATTCCTCTAATTCTTGCTGAGAGGTTTCTCAGGGCCAACAATATCATCATATTACACAAAGCAAGAGCCAGAACAAACAGGTAGAACTGCAGAAAGCAAGTTTGAAGATCGCAGACAGCGAATGCATACAGACTCCACACATGAAAACACGAGATGTTGTTTTGAGTAGATTTGAACTGGAATTTGGAGGCCACATAATGAGTTAATGATCATCATTAGAATCTGGAAACTTTGCCAAGATTGTTCAAATGAAGTCCTCAAAGTGAACTATCAATGTTTTGGTAATTTTCATTTCCAAGGCTAGGCTTACAAAAGTAAAATGTGCATTTGCCTATATAAAGGGACAGTTTTGAACATTAATATACAGCATTGTGAAACAAATTACGTTATATGCAGTACATCAAAATCCAAAGTGGTCAAAATATTTGTTGAAAGAAAAAAAATATTAAGAATGTAAAAAAGAATATTTTCCTGAAAACTTGAATGATTTTTGTAGTGTGGGCAGATGATGTAGAACATTTAAATTTACAAAAAATGCTTACAATGAGTAGTTCATATAAAGTGCAGATTGTGACACCTGCATGTTATGGCAGTTACAAAGCATACTCGAAAGAAACTAGTAATAATAAATGAGCAGCGCACATTTAGTTTAACACGCTAATCATAAATAATAAATAGATACCATTAGAAAACATAATGCACCAAAATATTGAAAAGATTCAAAAAATGTTTAGGAACTAATCTCCACAAGACCCTTTCTTTAAATAAATACATAAATCACACTTGTGCCCAAATTGTTTGCATTAACTGCCCCAAAACAAATGTTCAAAGCAAGCTGTGTATATATTGTCATAAACTATAACACTTCACCATTTCCCCCTAAAGATGTGTCCTTAACTGTTTTGTTTTGTGGAAAACTCCTTGTGTAAAATCCAAATTCCTATCATTATAAAATGCAAGTTCACAAATTAAGATAGAATTATGCAAACAGCAAACAAACTCCTTCATGATGAGATTTTGCTCCTGACTAAGAAATTGGCTTTGCAATCAAAAAATTAATCAAACAATAAAAGATTCTGGCAGAGGGATATCGAATCACACCTTGTATTTTAACATGCACACAATGAGCACAAGTTTTGATTTTATTCTCAAGAGTTAAGTAGCGAATTGAGCAGACAGCCAGAAATTCATTTGGTCAATAGGGCACATTATTTTTTAAGAATGTGGTTACGGGCAGACACACCAGGTTGCCTGATCTGAGCAAGGTCCTCTAGAGCAAATCGGGCCTGGTATCAGAACTAAAGTGGCACTTGGTCTGTCCATTGAGACCTGCAATGTTACCAAGTCTTCAAAATTGTGCTAAATTCAGCACAATTTCCAATGGGTGCTTGACCAACAATAGTGAATGGGTGCAAGAGCCAAAATTAAATTATGTCCACTGCAGCCATGTCTTCCGTTTCTCATTGAGAACATTGGTGACCTGGCACAGCATCTCTTAAACTGCCTTTAGTACAAAAGGTCTTGTTGCAAGAGCGTTTTTCCATAACAAAACAAATTTTTAACAAATCTCACTGCAATTCAAACACTTAAAACTTAAACCACAATTTGAGGGGTTTTAAAAAGGGAAAAGCATTATGCAATTACCCACTTTTAAAATGGGTCCAAACTTAACACCCACCATTAACAAAGATTTGCCCAATTTTAAAACATTAACTATACTAAAGCAACCGTTTTAGTCCATGTGGCAATTTTTATTTTCTCTCACTAGCAAAATAATGCTAGTGATCAGAAATGTTGTATCCTTTAAAAATAAGCTGGCATGGGAATAGAATCTCAAAGATTCTGTACTTACTTCTCTGCCTCGACCTCTGCCTCCTCCTTGTCCTCCCATCATCGAATAGGGTCCGCCTCCATACTCGGTGCCAGAATAAGCAAGCGTTCCCCTCCCCCGAGAGCCTCCAGATGAAGGCTTCGAAAGGAGTGTAGAAAAGCTGCTGTAGGAAGAGTAACTTCCTCTTCCCGTATCCGAATCAGCCCACACCCTAGGCATTGTGCTTGAATGTGAGTAGCTGTCATCCCAGCTAGACCTGCTTTTATCATATAATCGGCTCTGGCTTCTACCTTCATAAGGGTCAAGGTATTGATCACCGAAATTCCTGTAGGAGTTCTCGGATCGATCAGGATAGCTATCCCCAAAGCGGCTTCGTCCTGGTTCATGTAAATCGTAGCCAGATCTATACAGATCATGGCCATCCAGAGCAGACCTGGAGTCATGCGACTCATAAGGTCCAAACCTGGAAAAATTGCACAGTAAGGAAACCGGTAAAGTTACCAGTGACATATAATAAATCCAGAAAACACTATTTACCTGCTAAAAAGGGTTCAAATAGTCATCCCCTTTTTCGTAGGTATATTCTTGTTCATGTATAATTTATATACAGCATTAATTAAATTATTAAATGTACTTTGAAAATAAGTTTTCAAACTCAACTAAAATGGCAGCATTTTACCGTTAGTGATTTAAGAATGCTTACAATTTTTTTAATGCTTACAAGCCTACTAGATTTATAAGAGTTCTTCACCATTTTTAGATTGAAACTATTTGTCAATGGATAATCACTAATAGTATTCAAAACACACTTTTGTTCTGGAAGTTGCCACTTTCCTATAGATTTAAGAAATGAGAATGAAAACTTATTTACAGCAAAGTTAAAAGCATTTCACTAAAATGTTAAACCCTACCTAGAATATGAAAGCAGTTTTAGTCAGCAATGTAAAGCAGCCAACTTTTATAATTGCCGGAGACACTTATACAAGTTATGCAAATTATTTGTTTTATCTACATTGTTTTCTAATTAAAAATACTTTGTTTAAATGTGTCCACAGAGCATTTTATTTTATATCTAATTATAATAACAATGTTAACCCAATTACCTTTCATATCCACAGCTGATTAGCATGGAGATGGCCAGCCGCTTTGAAGCTGAACATACCAAGTCCCCAAAATCATCAGTATGCTTACATGCGATAGAAAGTTAGATATTTCTTTCAAGAACTGAAGGGCAGGCACCAGGAGTCTGCCTAGACATTTCACCAACTTTCAACTAAATTTGCAGATGTAGTATCTCAACATCCCAAGGCTCATATGCTCCAAGATACCCATTTCTGCCCTAGATTCAATCAACTTCAATTAGAACTGAATATTTTCCCACTCTTGAACAAATGCAAGTTCAAGCATCTACATTTCCTTTCACATGCAAGCATACAAATGATGACATAGATCCTACACAAAACTGCAAATGCCAGTGCCTCTTGCAACCATAGTCTTGGAATTAGGCTCTCAAAATTCAAATTGGGTACAAGAATCAATAAACCCAGTATAACTCAGGGATGTGTGGGGCCTTACATGCAACCAATTAAAAGAACAATATAGGGGAGGTAATTTCTATTTTTCCCTTTGCTGGCAGAATAATTTTATTAAGTTACTGCCATTCTGTCAGAGTGTTTGTGTGATGTGACTTTGTGTCCATTAGAAACAGGTTTAGCAAAAAATATGAATTTCTACCATCGGGGATAGATGACTATCGTCTACCGAATTGAGCTACACTTGGGACTGGTTTTAAGTTCCCAGGGTTTAGACGTCTTAAATTGTCATCACCATGAAGGCAAAACCAAGTGGGAGAAATAAAGCTTTAACTTCTCCTCCCAAAAAGCTTTTGGCTATGTGAAAGAGAGCAGTTCTGGGGAATAGACAATAAGAATGCCCAAGTCAGATTACAAATTTCTAATATTAAAGACGTCAATGTGGAACAATGCATAAATTAAGAAAATACTTCTTACAATGGCCCATTATACTATAGACATCATGGCATTTCTCCAAATACATTACAAACCTCCTTAGAATACTTTACAATTTAGCATCAGGAAATTGTAAAGCATTCTAAGGAAGTTTGCAAAGTATTTGGAGAAAAACCATTAGGTATATATATCTTTCCATCGCCATCCTACTACCCAATGGAAAATAAAATGTTTATTTTGCTTTAAATACATCGCCAGAATTGGCCAGAGTTCATGCCCACTTCCACTAGGGTTTGATCTAGAGGACAATCATTTAAAAGCACAAGTGAGAGCACAACAAGTTATACTAAATAAATACAATTTAGTTTTAAGATTTTTGGTGCAGATCATTTGGCAACATCTTTAGTACAGTTACTAATTGGCAATAGAAAGCAGGCCAAAATAAATCGCCGCAGAATTTAGAAATTCATAACCAGGCAGTATTATTTCTAGATAACCTGCCTCGTTATGTCAACATCTGAACTCTGTTATTGACAATATAGCAATCAGCTTCCAAATTAAAGAGGAGAATCACAAGTCCAAATATAGGAAATATTAAGCTACTAAGCTTGCTTCACCTACCTCTCACTCCTACTAGGAATCGGTTCCATGTAAGACCTGGAGCTCCCTAAAGAGCTACGTTCATAGTCACCACTCATCATACCTTTAATGGAAAGAAAGAGTTACTTTTCAGCTGCGCTCAGTTACATGCATATTTACATTCATTAATTAAACATTTTAAAAGACCATCGGTCACTGGAAGCATTCAAAAATAAATAAGGGCAGGCAGATATATGCTTTGCAACAAGGCAAATGGGAGACAAAATGATCTAAGTGCATGCAACTAACCGACAGGGAGAGCTAGATTGCCCGAATGAACATTTCCCATTTCCATTTTCTCTGTATTAAAGCATAAGTATTCAGCTTCACTCTCCCATCTTGTTAGCTCTGTGGGTAAATATAGAACAAAATGCAGCACTTGGTCATACAGGTAAGTGCGACCCCAGGTCTAATATCTGTTCCAAATTTGAGATAGATAGGGAGTGGGTGGGAGGGAATAAAATATCCACCAACTTACTTAGAAACACTAATTATGCATATACGTTGTGCTGCCATTTGGTCAGTTCAATGCTCACTTGTGAAGTTACAAATGGAAGTGTGCATGCTAGATAAAAGAGAAATCACCTATTTTGACCCACTGTCCAACAGTTTGAAAAATAAGGCAGAAATGGAACAAGTCCCAAAATTCAGTCCAACACAATCATTACCAATAACGGTTCATTGCATTATACGTATACTGCACACTAACTGCTGGCCCATTTACTATAGTTTTCATCCTTGTTTTAGGCCCCTGATGATGTACACTGGCACTCTTGTGACATTGCTACATGTTGCACACATCATCATCGCAGAAACACTCAATTCCAAGCTCCTTTGACCTGCCGATTACACCATGTATTTTTTTCCCTTTCATTTCCGAGTCAAACCTAATGCAAATAACATTTGTAAGAAACAACATTTTGGCTTCCTTGGTAGATATTGGCTTCCTTGGTGGTTTCCAACAAAACCCTACGGCAAAACATATGAGCCCACTTATTGAGGTTATTTTGATCTTATTGAGATGTATAAAATCTTGAGAGGACTAGATCGGGTAGATGCACAGTCTCTTGCCCAGAGTACTTGAATCAAGGACCAGAGGACATAGGTTTAAGGTGAAGGGGAAAGGATTTAATAGACGTTTCGGGTCGAGACCCTTCTTCAGTGATGTATGGGGAGGGGGCGGGACAAAGATAGGAATCTGAAGGGGTCACTTTTCCACACAAAGGGTGGTGGGTGTATGGAACAAGCTGCCAGACGAGGTAGTTGAGGCAGGGACAATCCCCAAGTTGGGCCGAAGGGCCTGTTTCCACACTAACACTCTATGACTATGAATTGATTTTCATCCATTCAAAAAAAAATCAGGCTCAAGCCATCACAAGTAGTTCAATAGAGACAACAATAAATTACCGCTTACGCTATTAATATTACTCAATTATTTTGCAGTTAAAGAGGGGAATTTAGAAATGTAGGTCATCGAGTTCAAAGATGTATAGCCATTGAGGCAGAGGCAATTGTAATGAGAAAATGCTAATAGCAAATGGCTCAAGACAAACTTCAAACTTACAGACTTTTATAATATCTGACAACTAGTTGCTGCAATTTTCTAATTTTTACCAAACAAAGTCCACCTTGCCCTGAAAAGACACGGGGCTGAAATAACTCAGCAAGTCAGGCAGCATCTCTGAAAGACATGGATGGGTGACGATTCGTAAACGAGAACTCAATGACTACTCATAATATCAGCTTTTTATGAGAATCCCAAAGCATGAAGACATGAGAGGAATGATCAGAAGATTTGGTCAAACACAGCTGCAGGAACTCGGAGGGTTAGGTGGCATCTAAGAAGGGAAATACTCAGATGAGATATCAGATCATGACCTCGTTCAGACTGATGGGAGTAGAGGGGAGAAAGCCAGTAGAAAGAGTTGAGGAAAAGGGGGGGGGGGGGGGGGGGGGGGGGGGGGTAAAGAGTTGGCAAGAGACAGTGGTTCCAGGTTAGGAGTCAGGTGGAGAGAGTAACCAAAGCTGGAGGTGTCGAGTGCATATGAGAAAAGGGTGCAAATGGTGCAATTGGATAAGGAAGATGGGAAGTGACATGTAGAACGAAAGGAAAGGATGGTGAAGAAATGAAAAATGGGATCCAGCCAGGTCTGGTGGACAAAGTGGTCCTCTATACTATGTCTGGTCTCACCGATGAAGGGGACAGCAGAGACCACCAAATGTAATTGACAAAGTTGGAATATGCCCACGTAAATTCCGTCTCAACTGGATGGGGTCTTTGGATCCCTGAATAGAGGCGAGGAAGGAACTGTAGGGACAGGTCTCGTGCCTCCTGCAATTACAGAGGAAAGTGTCTGGACAGGAGACGTTTGGAACAAGGTGGTCACCATTGACATGAAAAGCCAGGCACAACTGGGGCCCAAATGAGGGCTCAAGACTACACTTTTGTTTGAAGAAACAGAGAAGAATCAAAAGAAGAGTTGTTGAATGCACCTACAAGTTCCACCAGACTGGGAAAAGTGTCAGTTGAGGGGAGCTGCTTAGGTTTCTACTCTAGGAAGAAACAAAGGGTCTTGAGGCCTTCCTGAAGAAGAATGGAAGTGTAAAGAAGAGGGTGCCATGGAATTGGAAGTGGTTAAAGCAAAGGAGAACATGAGATGCATCCAGATATAGGTGGGAGGAGACTGGACAAGATACTGCTGACATTTGAGAAGATTTCAGTAGGGTAAAAGCTGACAGAAACAATGAAGCTACAAGAGCAGTCCAGTTTGTGGATTTTGGGTTGGAAATAGAAATGGGCAATGTTGGGTTGAACAAATTATCAGGGCGGAGGCTGTGAAGGGGAGATTACCACAAATAAAGAGACCTGTGATGGTTTTGGAGGCAATGGGCCGCTGTTCGTTGGTAGGGTCATGGTTAAGGCTATGTCTGAGAGTTGTCACACAGCCCCAGCAAGATAGAGGTCAAGATTTTTCAATCAAATATACCACCAACAGAACATTGAAAGTCAGTCTGCCAGATTGGTGTTGGGGAGGCCAGACTATTTACCACATGCACAAAAAATACTTGCTTGATACTAAATTTATTAAGAAGTTACATTTAAAAAAAACACATTTTTCGACTTCAGCCACAAAAAACAATATTAGTCATAGTAGAAATATACTACCTTAAACATTGATAATATCCACCATCAGAGACTGTCCAAACTTAAATAATGCTGCAGGGTACCCTTTGGAGTTGTAGAACCCCAAGTGAAGCTTGCAGCATTCAATGGTAGAGTGATCGGAACAACTGTGCATTAGCAACGTTAAATAACCTCATTACAACTGGAAACAATGGTGTCGATTTGCAAGTAACTATATTTGTTTTGAAAAACGCCAAAGGTGGGCGATCATAGTAGGAAAAGTCGAATCATTCCTAAAATGACCATCATCATACTTAACAAGGGACATCGTAGACTAGCTTTTATTTCAAACTTTAACATCCATTGGCTTTTGCTTTGTAAAATAAACATTAAGATGTTACATTAACAGTCATAACACAAATGGCATTTCAGGGAAAGTGAATGCAGAAGTCAAGATTCTTTCCCAGTGTTACTCCAACTGTTGATGCTCAGCAACTCAGACCCCACCTGATTTCCAGTTATCCCGGCCACTCCAACTACCGCTGGTGCCACTGTTCAACCATTCTGATCCACCTGTCAAAGAAAATATACATAATTATGCTGCCAAATTTAATTCATGAAAGGGAAAAGACCCTTGATAACATTTATCCAAGAAAACATTGGTGATGCAAAAAGTCTGGCAAAATGCACTATCATCTTTCAGTTTAATCTAACCCAATGTGTAGAGACCAGTGCATTATTATGGTGAACATTTGTAAATGAGGAATTGCAAATATAATCAAAATGTTCAGAATCTTCAACCTCAAATATTAACTATTTATTTCTATAAATGCTACCCGACTGCTAAATATTTGCAACATTTTGGAACATGAACAGTATAACACTTGAGCAGGCTCTTCAGCCCACAATGTTTGTGCCGAACATGACGCAAAGTTAAACCAATCACGTCTGCCTGTACATGATCTATATCCTTACATTCCCTATACTTGTTTGTGCCCGTTTCTCTTCAGATATCCAGGCGCTATTGTAATTTTCATTATAAATGCATTTGTAAATGTCAATGCATTGCTTGACTCTAATCTCTATTGGGAAAGAATTAGTAGCTTGTCTGTTTATTGGTGATACCATTTCATGTATCAGATCTGCAATGGAAAAGAACTTGAGTGCAGTCAGTATTCATTGACCTAAAATGATTGCGGAACTGAGTAACACGGAAGCTACATGCACCTGCATGTTGCAACTCTCAGATGCTCAGAAACATCGAAGATGTGCAGAACTAGGCCCGTTTCTTTTGCCAATTATACAGATTTTCTCTAATCAAGGAAATTCACCAAAGTGGCCAGTAGATGGAGCCCAACTGCCATTTTTAAAAGAACGTATTTTACATTCAGCGGATCGAGAATGAGGTATACAAGTAAAATTAAACGTAAATGCCCACATTGTCAGAGACCATTTAAGTATTAGGGTGTTCACAAACTTGAACTTCAAGATATTCATATTTAAAGAAAAAGTTTAAATGTTTCCATTCACTGACTTGAGAGCAGTCCTGACCTCCCATGCACTTCATTGGAGACCCAAAGAACTATCTTTCAATTGGATTTTGCTGGACTTTATCTCGCACTAAAAATTATAAAATTTTAAATTAAAAAATATAAAATTATAAAAACGAAAAATTATGCCCTTTACCCTGCATCTGTACACTGTGTATGGCTTGATTGTAATAGTCTTTTCGCTGGCTGGATAGATCGCAACTAGAAATTCTCAAGTGACAACAATAAATTAAACTAAGCAAGTTGGAATACCATCCGTGCCTTTTCCAATGGAATTCTGGGGAAAATTACAAACTGACATGAATTCCTAGAAGTCTGAAGAATTCCAGTTTGAAGAAGGGTCTCGACCCAAAACGTCGCCTAATTCCTTCACTCCATAGATGCTGCCCGAGTTTCTCCAGCATTTTTGTCGACCTTTGAATTCCTACCTAATAGCCCTGGAACTATGGGTCTAAACGAGGTTATACAGGGGATCCAAGGCATAAATTACCGCTTAGCAAGCTGCCCCTTAAAGTCTGATGTACTATAATAAGTGTACATAAATGTCCAAAATACAACAGATTTTACTCATGCAAGCATTACCACCTTTCAAATGCCACTAATCTTAAAAAGTGAATTAAAAAACACTTGTGGTCTCCTGGCCACAGGAATTATACAAAAAGATTGCTGAGGAAACTTGATGACATCACTGCTGATGAACACCAGGTAGGCCTTCAAATATTCCTGGGAAAGCAGAAGTCCTCACCTTACACGGTTGGCTTTGTGGGAATTGGAAATTGAATCTATAAACAGCTGTAATATTGGATGAGTTCCAGCTTACACATAGAAGTTGATATGCCAAACACAAACAAGTGTATTGGAATACCCATATCAAGAAGCTTTAAAAACTATTTTAGTAGATGACCGATGCTAGTTGGAGAAGAGGAGGACCCTTGGATGAAACATTAGGGACACGGTTTCTCGAATTTAAAGGTTGGTTTAAAACAAGCAACAAATGTTTGAAATTATATTATTTCACTGTGGTGACATTAAATTTACGAGTAATTCTTCCCAAAGTTCAGATACAATACATAAACCCGTTACCACATTACCAATTAATTGAATATGAATGGGTTAGAAATTGTTCACTGGGCATTTATCATTTCTGAGCTTGTAGGCAGCCAGAAATGCATATTTATTCCAAAATGCTCAAAACTTTATTGTAATAAAAGTAAACAAAAGCAACATTGTAGTGAACAAGAAGATATAGACACAAAATGCTGGAGTAACTTAGCAGGACAGGCAGCATCTTTGGAGAGAAGGAATTCCTTCTCTCCAGAGATGCTGTCTGGCCCACTGAGTTACTCCAGCATTTTGTATCGATCTTAGGTGTAAACCAGCATCTGCCATTAATTCGTACACACAGTAGTGAGCAATTGTGCTCTCCGCTTGACTTCCCCAAGGTACTCTGAATTCCTCCCACTTCCCAAAGATGTGTCAATTACAAGGTTAACTATACCCTAGGGTACAAGATGGCGACAGAATGTGGCAGCTCTTTGTGCGATATCCCAGAAAGGCATCTAGTATTATACATTACAATTGTTCCATCTTGTTACTAGTGTAATCAAGGTATTGGTGAGCATGAGAAAGGAAGTTCGTAAAGTCTTGATGAGCCGAATGGTCTCAATGTTTTCAGATGTTTTGCAATTCAGATTATGTGGCAGTTTAGCTTTCCAAAACTAAAGGCAACATTTAACATCTAGTTAGTATAGTTCAATCTCTCGTGTACCGAGCGAGGTACAGCGAGTGAAAAGCTTTTG
The DNA here is from genome assembly GCF_028641065.1 of Leucoraja erinaceus. Classification (NCBI taxonomy): domain Eukaryota; kingdom Metazoa; phylum Chordata; class Chondrichthyes; order Rajiformes; family Rajidae; genus Leucoraja; species Leucoraja erinaceus. The sequence continues at coordinate 6,980,224 of NC_073386.1, read as the reverse complement.
TTTTGTGCTATCTAGTCAGCGGAAAGACAATACATGATTACAATCGAGCTATTTACAACGAATTAGCAGGCAAGTAGCTAAAATATGACTCAGGTTGACACCTGGAACACGATTCTACAACTTTACTTTTACCCCCCCCCCAAAACCACTGAAATCCAGCACTATTCTTAGGTATTTTAACCGACTCTTCTTCTTATCTAGAGCCCTATAACAAACAAAAAAGAAAACGCCAAACTCCATCACCGAGTCCTATGTGCAAGGTTTCAATGGGCGCGTTTATTAAAATTAAGGGGGGTTGTTGGTCAGATCTTTGGATGCGGGGGGGGGGGTGGCAGTGGAAGCACAAGCTTTGACACTAGGAAAACGCAAAGTCCTGGTAATTCGGGCCTGACCCGAGACACCGTCTGTCCATTGCCTAAGCAAATGCTGCCCGAGTCGCTGTGTCACTCCAGCACCTTGTGTTTTACTGAGATAAAGCCATTCCATGTTATCAATCCGGGTGGGAGATCATGATTCATAGAGGGGAGGGGGGCCAGGTTTTCACTGCAACCACGTTCTTGAGGGCCAGGGGAGAGGGAATGAATGATACGTTATTTTCACATGTCACAGTGAGATTCTTTGTTTTACACACATGATATGCAAAGAGTCGCCACATGGAGGGAGGCAGGGTTTCAACAGCAACCATCGCCCCTGAGGGCTAGGGAGGGGAACGGAGGCCGGGCTTTCACAGCAGCCATTGTTCTTTAGGACCTGGGAGGACAGGAAGAACAGAGGGGGGGAGAAGGAAAGAGAGGAGAGAGAAGGAAGGAGAGAGGTGGGGAAGGAAAGAGAGGAGAGAGAGAAGGAAGGAGAGAGGTAGGGAAGGAAAGAGGAGAGAGAAGGAAGGAGAGAGGTAGGGAAGGAAAGGAGGGGAGAGAGAAAAGGAAGGAGAGAGGGAGGGAAGGAAGGGAAGGAGGGGGAGAGAGAAGGAAGAGAGAGGTAGGGAAGGAAAGGAGGGGAGAGAGAAGGAAGGAGAGAGGTAGGGAAGGAAAGGAGGGGAGAGAGAAGGAAGGAGGGGAGAGAGAAGGAAGGAGAGAGGTAGGGAAGGAAAGGAGGGGAGAGAAAAGGAAGGAGAGAGGTAGGGAAGGAAAGGAGGGGAGAGAGAAGGAAGGAGAGGTAGGGAAGGAAAGGAGGGGAGAGGTAGGGAAGGGAAGGAAAGGAGGGGAGAGAAGGAAGGAGAGAGGAGGGAAGGAAGGAGGAGGAGATGGGGGGGGGGGGGGAGAGAGAGAGGGGGGGGGGGGGGGGGGGGGAGAGAGAGAGAGACAGAAGGAGAGGACGTGAGGAGAGCGGCCATTTTAGCGCGGGAGCCGCAGCGCGGGTGGTTGAGGCCACTCCGGTCCCGGTCGGGACATTGAGGCCACTTCGGCCTCTGGGAGCGAGGATGTCGGCCTGTGTCCCACAACGCTGCGGGCGAGGCCTCGGGTTCCCTCCTGTAACATGCCCGAGAGCGGCGGTGAGAGAGGGGGGAGCGGGGGGGGGGGGAGGGGAGGAATAAAATGGAGAGGCGGGCGGGCGGCCTCTCCTTGTCGCCACACACACACACACACACACTCGCTCCTACCTCGCACCCCGTCCGGGTCGCTGGGGGCCCAGCCCCGGCTGGAGCCCCGCATACCGCCGTCGTTCTCGCTCATGCCCCAGCTGCGTCTGCTTCCCCTGATGCTGTCCATGGCGCCGCTTCTCCTTAAGCCGTCCATGGCGCCGCTTCTGATTAGGCTGTCCATGGCGTCGCTTCTCTTCCGTCCGTCTCTGGCGCCTCCCTCGGCAGCAAAGATTATAGAGGAGCTCGGCGTTGCGACACAATAACCCGCCCTCTCCCCCGGCCCAGGGGGCGGGCTCGCGTTAAGTCACAAGTCAAGTCTAGTTTATTCCTCACATACACAATACAATACAATACAATACCTTTTATTTGTCATTTGAACCTCACATGAGGTTCAAACGAAATTTGGTTTCTGCAGCCATACAAGAAAAGAACCAAGACACACACCAACACAATTCACACAGACATCCATCAAGTGAGTCTCCTCCTCACTGTGATGGAAGGGAAAGTCTTGTCTCTCCCCTGCACATACGAGATGTGAAGTGAAATGAAAAGTGGCAATGCTCGCGGACTTTGTGCAAAAAGACAAACAAACAAACAAACAAACAAACTACAAACACAATCATAAACACACACATATTCTTTTACATATTAAATATTGGAAGGAAAAACGTTCAGTAAAAGTTAGTCCCTGGTGAGATAGGGGTTTACAGTCCGAATGTGGTTTACAGTCACAAGTGGTAGGAGCAGAATTAGGCCGTTCAGCCCATCATGGAAACATAGGTGCAGGAATGCTAGAGCCAGCACCGCAATTCAATATAATCATGGCTGATCATCCAAAATCAATACCCCGTTCCTGCTTCCCCCCATATCCCTTGATTCCTTTAGCCCTAAGAGCTAAATCTAACTCTCTCTTGAAAAGTCTACTCTTTCCCTCGCAACCCCATTCTACTGCCTTCTCCCCGTAACCCTTGACACCTGCACTAATCAAGAATCTATCATTCTCTGCCTTAAAAATAACCAATGACTTCATAATTAAACCATTTGGTCCATCAAGTCCACTCTACCATTCAATCATGACTGACCTATCTCTCCCTCCTCACCCCCATTTGAGAATATCCTAGTTATATAATATAAATTATAATGTAAGGTATTTTATTAAGTGAAGATTAATTTGACTTCTTTGGGTTTTGAGTAAACTGATGCTTTGTAATTCTGTGGTGTAGAAGATGTGGGAATCAGGAAATTGGAGGCCAGCATTCAAGCTGCTTCCAGTTATGTGCCAAGTAGAATGCCATCTACAATAGTGAGAGAGGATGCATTTCCTGAGAAGGTGCTAGCTTCTTGTTGTGAGGCAAATGAAACTTTTACTCTACTCGTAATTTACCTAAACTTTATTTAAGCTTTAAACAACCCATTTCTGTAATACATAACTTCAAAACATCTGGAAAACATCACTGATTCCACAGGCCTCGCCAGCCCGAAATCCCGCACGCACACACTCTGGAAAGGCCCCGCACATGTGTACACTCTGGAAAGGCCCCGCACATGCGTACACTCTGGAAAGGCCCGCACATGCGCACACTTCATTCTCCCCTCCTATTTATAAGTTGAGACGGTCAGGAGGTTTAGTACATCTTGATGACCGTCGCAGCATTGGAGCATCAGGAGATAATGGTGTTTCAATAGCTGGTGGTACATATAATGCTTGGTCATCAACTTCACTCATATTGTTATTTACATTTTCAATTTTAGAATTACTTATAGAAGTTTCCATAGGGGATGATGGGAGTGTTGAAGGAAGTTCTCGATTAATATTATCAAGGAGTGATGGAGCTGATGGAGAAGACGGACATGGTGCAAGGTCACGAAGTGAGACAGGTGACTGACGTCCATCCTGATATTTGATAGTTGCATAAGAAGGATTGACATCAGTCAGTTCAACTTCATCAACAAAAGGCTCATTCTTATTTGATCAGACATACCGACAAAGCAACACAGGCCCAGGACTAGTCAACCATGATGGCAGGGAAGTACCACTAGAAGAACACTGTTTGAAGTTAAGGAACCGCTCATGTGGAGTAGTATTGGTAGCAGTTGACAGTAGAGATCTGATGGAGTGTAATGCATTGGGTAGAACACATTCCCACTGCTGATCTGGTATGTCATTTGACTTGGAAGCCAGTTTCACTGCTTTCCAAATGATTCCATTATACCTCTCAACTGGACCCTTTCCAATAGGATGATATAGTGTTGTTTTACTTGTTGCAATTCTTCTATTAGAAAGGTAGTCCTTTAAGTCTTTTGACATGAATGAGGTGCCCCTATCAGAATGTATGTAACTTGGAAATCCACAGAATGAAAACAGTTGATCTAAACATTTGATAACCATAGTAGCTGACATATTTGGACAAGGAAAGGCAAATGGAAACCTCGAATATTCATCAACTATGGTAAGTATATAAACATTTTGAGAGGAGGATGGTAAAGGCCCTTTGAAGTCAATACTCAAACGTTCCGTAGGTTGCATAGCTTTAATCAATCTTCCTTCTTCAGGACGGAAGAACCTTGGTTTTAATTCAGCACAGATTCTACATGAAGCACATGTCATCTTCACATATTCTGTAGAGAAAGGTAAGTTTTTGGAAAGAACATAGTGTAACATACGAGTGACTACAGGATGACACAGCCCATTGTGAACATCAGTGAGTACAGAAGAATGAACAGACGCACAAAATGCTCTAGTTAATGTATCCAAAGCAACATTATCCTTACGAGGGCGGTACTCAATTGAATAACTATATGCAGGTAATTCAATCCTCCATGAATTTTACTGTTTTTAATCTTCGTTGGTTTCCAATTATATAGCATAAAAGCTACTGAACGCTGATCTTTTATCAAAGTGAAGTGCTGGCGAGCAAAGAAATTACTCAATTTTCTCACTGCTTCAATAATTGCTGTAGCTTCCTTTTCGACGGGTGGGTGGTGCAATTCACTACCTTGGCGAGTACAAGACATGAAAGCCACTGGTCGGCCTCCTTGATTTAATGTTACTGATATTTTAAATCAGAGGCATCACATTCAACAACAAATGGGCGATCCTCATCGATGGCGTGTAATGTCGCAGATTCTAATTGTTTCTTTAAAGACGTAAAAGCACCAATTGCTGTTGTGTCAAGGGGGAAAGATTTTGCTCTAATCAAAGGTTGAATTTTGTCAGAAAAATTTGGTATCCATTTAGCATACTATGCAAACATACCAAGAACCCTTCGTAGAGAGTTTAATGCAGCTGGAATAGGTATCTCTTGGAGTGGGCGGAGTCTTTCTGGATCAGGCTTGATTATATCATTTCCGACCCAATAACCAAGAATATTAATTGATGACACTGATGTTATTGACTTAGACATTTAAAGTTAGATTTTTAGAATGTGCAACTTCTAAAAACCGTTGTACATTTTCGTGATGTTCAGCTTTGTCTTTTCCTGCAATAGTTATGTTATCAAGATAAGGGAAAGTATCTTTAAGGTTTTCCTGTTCAACAAGTTTGTCCATCTCTCTCTGAAAAACAGCCACACCATTAGTTACACCAAAAGGAACTCTGTAGTAGTGGTATAATTTCCCATTTGCTTCAAACGCAGTGTATTTCTTCTCTGATTCTTTCAAAGGAATTTGGTAGTAAGCACTTTTTAGGTCAAAAGTAGAGAATATCTTATACTTAGCTAATGTATTGATAATCTCTTCTATTCGAGGTAATGGATATGCATCAAGCTCCGCAAACTGGTTTATAATTTGAGAGTAATCATTGCAGAGTCTCTTTCCATGTCTCTCCGAGGGGTCCTTAACCACAACAACTTGTGCCCTCCAAGGGGAAGAACTGGGTTCTATGATACCTTCTCGTAAAAGATTAGTTACTTCTGTGTTGATAAAGTTTCTGTCATCTTTACTAAAATGTCTTGATTTTGTAGCAATTGGCTTCCACTGAGAAGATAAATTAGTGAATAATGAAGGAAATGAAAGAGATGCAGCAGAAAAAATACACAATACTGGTGGCTATGAGAATACAAGATCAGGCATAGTTCCCTCATTCATTATTTGAAGTGATCTGTGCTGTTTCTGAAAATCTTGAACAAGCATTATATCGCTACACAAGTTTTTCAAAATACTAAGACACAGATTTATAACTAGTTTTGTTCAGAATAAAGTCTACAATACAAGATCCAATAATTTGAGTATTGAGAGTTATCAGAGCCATCAAGATTTCTCTATTTGAAGGAATTATAGTTAGATTTAGTTGAGACACAACTTGTTCACTTATAAAACTTTCTGAACTACCAGAATCAAGTAGTACATTAAGTGTATTGCCATTGATGGATACCGTTGTAGCTGCATGAGTCAAGCTCTGAGGAAATGCAGCTGTAATTGCACATAAAGAAGACATATACATGGCAGCAATCACACTGTTCGTAGTTGCTTTGGACTTAACTTGCATACTCTAGAATAATGTCCCTTTTTGCCATTACAAGTTGCCTCTCAAGCAGGACATATCTCTCTATTATGAATTTTACCCCCGCAAAAGTAACACTTTCTTTTTGAATAAGTATATGCTGCAGCAAGGGCACATTTATTAGTAGAAATTATTTCAGCTTGCTCCATATTAGTACTTTGGTGAGATTCTTTTGTAGTAGTTGCAGCAGAATACACATTAGATGAGCCATAAGCATTTGAATTTTTCTGAGCCAAGTCTAATGAGTAAGCTTGATTGTAAGCCGACTTTAAATCCAAGGTTTTGTGTTCTAATAGTCTCTGTCGTATTAAAGGCGACGCCAAACCATTGATAAAAGAGTCTCAAATAAGTTCCTGTTGATATTGAAGGCACAGTCTTTACTCAGTCTTTGAAGTTCTTGTAAAAATCCATCAAGTGACTCACCAGGTTTTTGTTTACGAGTAGCAAGGAGGTGTTGAGCAAATATTACATTGGGTGTCTTAATGAAGAGTCTGCCTTGTACATCAATAGCAGAATCATAAGTTGTACATTCATCTATGTAATCATATACATCATAAGCGACAGAGCTTATTAATGTCCTGAATTTGTCTGGTGCATTGCCGCCACACTCATCAAATAAGTTATTTAGTGTATGAAGCCAGTGTTTCCATTCCTTTGCAGCAGTAGGCGAGTTGGGGTCCAGATCCAAGTGTTGTGGTTTCAATAGTTTCTTCATCTCGATGTCACACTGCTTAACTTCTGAGATTGAGTTGCTTAAATTGTTGTGAGGCAAATGAAACTTTTACGCTACTCGTAATTTACTTAAATTTTATTTAAGCTTTAAGCAACTAATTTCTGTAATACACAACTTCAAAGCGTCTGGAAAATATCGCTGATTTCGCAGGCCTCGCCGGCCCGAGACCCCACACATGTGCACACTCTAGAAAGGCCCCGCACATGCGCACACTTCACTTCTGAAATGTAAACAGAAGCCTTGAGAGAGGATGTGTTTCCTTTGGAGTTAGTAGTCTCTGTAAATAGGAACTTCTGGTTGGTAGCTGACTGAAGATTACATTGTTAAGACGGAATTGTACATGTTGTGCTTCTTGACTAAGTTCCTGTTTCAATGTTTGTGATCAACAGTTTATGATTGATAGAACCACAGGTTGACAAGAGTATTGTGTTAGTGACAAGAATGCTTTAAATGGGTATACTCTGTGATTTATTTGTGTTAGATGTCATTGCTTCAACTGTATAAACATGTGACTATGTTTCCAAAATGTTATAAAAAGATGTATGTCTGTTGATTAGAGTAATGGCCCAGGAGGGTTAAGTATCTGTTGCATACTTGACTTTGTATCCCCTGGCACTCTCGCCGGCTAAATTATCAGTAAAGCTTGTGCTGGTTTACCTAACTTATTGTGAGTTGTCTGTTTTAAGAAATGAACCTTACATATTCTCCTGCCATCTCCCTATAACCTCTTGACACCTGTACTAATCAAGATTTGGCCCCCACAAGCTTGTGGCAATGAATTCCACCCAATGACTAAAACAATTCCTCCTCAACTCCTTCCTAAAGGATTGACCTTTTATTCTGAGGCTATGACCTCTGGTCCTGTCGTGCTTACCGATACTCAAAATTAAGTAAGGCGACGCGGAGAATTCTTCAAGAAATTCAAACCTTTACTTGCAAATCAAGGCTGGGACAATCAAAGAGTCAATTGCTTGACTGCCCACTTCACACAAAGAGTTGCTTCTTTTTATGGCATATTTAACTCTGTGCGTCCCACCCCCGGCACATTTCCATACACAATCACTTGCAGACATTAGAGGAAGGGTTTCTGCCCGAAACGTTGCCCATTTCCTTCACTCCTTAGATGCTGCTGTACCCGCTGAGTTTCTCCAGCACTTTTGTCTACCTTCCGCTTGCAGACATTCCCTTATCAATAACCAATGACTTGCAAACATTCCCTTAGCAATAATCAATCACTCACATTCACTTTTCCCCTCCTACCCCAGTTATTTTCCATCTCTCAATCCATCCTTGTTTAAACCACATGACTTCTCCTATCTTGGCCCCCCTTATCTCTTGCTCATCCTGCTAGGGATTTTTGCAGACTTACAAAGCTCATATAAAATACTGATGTCTGTACTTCCATAATCCTAGACTCTCTCACTAGTGGAAACTTCCTCTATCTTATACTTACTCACAGGACTGCCTTTGAACAGACTTTACTGGCATTATCTCGCACTAAACGTCATTCCCTTATCACGTATCTGTATACTGAATGGCTCGATTGTAATCATGTGTAGTCTTTTCGCTGACTGGTTAGCATGCAACAAAAGCCTTTCACTGTACCTCTGTACACGTGACAATAAATTAAACTGAAACTAAACTCCGTACCACCTCCCCGTCACCCGCAGGGATTGATTTAAAACATCATACCCAGCTTAAATAAAAATATTTTATTTATCATTATTTATTTATTACCCAGCTTAAATAATTACAATAAAGACCTCGACCCAAAACATCGCCTATTCTTTTCTCCAGAGATGCTGTCTAAGGCGTCTGATACTGTTCTATGTTCTATTTCTTCCGACACATTTTATTTATGTGGGAGCATAAATGTGTGTGTGAAAGTGGTCCGATTATTTCCAATCTCCATGACCTCAAAGCAATCCCTATTCTGACCATTCTGAAATGTATTATTGAGCCTGCGTCCACTGCCCTGTTTTATTCAAAGCAAGCATAGAAACAGCTGTAAAATAATGCACCCCTCTTTGTTATTTGGGTGTTATCCAGCAGAATCTAATAATCCTTTTTTCAAAGGTGACAACGGACGGAATTTAAGATTCCATCCCGTCTTGTTGACGTTTGGTTCCAGTCACCAAACATTAAGTGAAGGAAAGAACTGCAGATGCTCAAGAAGTCTGCAGAAGATGCTGAAGAAGGGTCTCGACCCGAAACATCACCCATTCCTTCTCTCCAGAGATGCTGCCTGGCCCGCTGAGTTACTCCAGCATTTTGTGTCTACCTAACACTTAGTGTTGCTTTGTCAAAGTTAGGGAGAAGGTCACTTTATGCTATCAAATCACATAATTTTCTGAGAGAAAGTGATTCTCACTGGAATGGTTCACATGCTTGATCAATGGCGTTTTATCATTAATGTCTTATTATTATTAATGTTTAGTGTTTTCTTTCATAACTGTCACTGTATGCAGGCACGAACATCGCTATCAAAATATGGAGGGGACCAGGAGACGGGGGGGGGGACACAATTTCTTGGTGGCCGCGCGCGCATGCACACTCACACGCGCGAGGCTTCAGAGGCTCAATCCAGCGCTAAATGCAGCTCAACTCTGCCTGTCTCATTGGGTTAACCTACAGCCCTATCTAAACTGACGGGACACCAGCGCTGCTTCTCCGCGCAGGCTGTAAACCTGGGCCATATTTCCCACAAGTCCATGCAGGGCTGTAGGTTAACCTGGCGGAAAAGCCAGAGTTGAGCTGGGTTTTGTGCTGCTTCTCTGCGCTGGCTGTGGGTCTGGGGGCACATCACCCATCTAAATCCCGACGTCTCTAGCCACCCCCGGGCGAGGGGGCAATCAGGTGGGGACGGGACAGCGCCGTAGAGCCGGGATCGATCCTGGCTGTGGATGAGGCACAGATCTGTGCCGCCCCCATTGCCCGTTGACCGACGTCCCCCTTGTCCAATCGGCGCCCTCGATCAGCAGTCGCACCCCCACTGTCTCGCGGAAAGCGGAGATTTCACCGGGTTTAAAATCCAGATTACAAAAAATGGGGGGGGGGGGGGGGGGGGAGGACCCCCCCCCCCCTCTCAAAACAAGAGGGGACGTGTCCCACCTGTCCCCCCCCCCCCCCCCGGGATTTCCGCCCCTGTGCATGTCATGTTGTTACTTGTGGGCGGAGCACCAAGGCAAATTCCTTGTATGTGAATACTTGGCCATAACAATTGGCCATTCAAGATTCAAGATTCAATTTAATTGTCATTTGGACCCCTTGAGGTCCAAACGAAATGCCGTTTCTGCAGCCATACATTACAAACAAATAGACCCAAGACACAACATAATTTACATAAACATCCATCACATCGCTGTGATGGAAGGCCAAAAAAACTTACTGGAATAACAATTATTAATTTTTGATTCAAAAGCATTCTAATGAGGACGTACTTAGACTTAGTTCCTCCCACACTGTTGAGTGCAATGGGCAGTAAGTTTTCACCATTCTGTTCAGTTGTGTGCAACGTCTTCCACCCTCGTTAGGCTTGCGTCCCCTGCTTCCAAATCCTTCTGGAATGTCCACCTCCATGTGAGTTTTGGTCGGCCTCTTTTCCTTCTTCCGTCAGGTTGCCATGTCATTGCCATCTTAGGTGCACGTTCTGGTGACATTCTGAGTACATGTCCTGTAAATTTAATCCTGCGTACCTCTATGTCCTGGCTGGAAGGCTTTGTTGCAGTTTCACAGTAGATCTCCTCGTTTGTGATGTGGTCTCTGTAGCTAGTCTTCAGGATCTCCCTCAAGCAGCATTGTTGGGATGAGTACAGTCATATAAATTTATTTTTAAGCAATTGGGGCATTTATCCAGTATATGCAAATAAAGCTACTATGGCATCCACAGGCTCTGATATGGGTGGATCAGGAAGCTGTTGCCAGGATATGGGACATATTTGGCTTAGGAGGGGGTGTGCTCTCTGCCATTTATTTTCTTTTAGTAATACAGTGTATAAGCATAATTATTTCCATATAGTGCGATCGTGTGAAAGCTTTCATAATATGATCCTTTAAGAACTGTGGATAGATAATGGGTCTCCAAAATAATGCCTTGACATAATTTAGGTCCACTTGTGAGAACTGTAGGGGCACTGTTTAACATCTCATCAGATCAAAGTCAAAGTCAAAGTAGCCTTTATAGATGGTTGATTCTCCAAAATACCATTACATTACATAGCACTGGAGCATCAGCCTATATTTTCATTCTCTGGAGAAGGAACTGAAATGTCTCATAGTTAAGTGAGAAAACGATCAGCTGACCCACAGTTGACTACCACTATTGAAATAGAGTGCATAAGAATGCATTTAAACCAGCATTAAGAAAAAAACATGAAATCCAGATAGCTTTCTACCATTTTGTGGCATCTCAGAAAAAAATGTTTATTTCTTTAAAAGTAGTACCTATGCTACCACTGATACAAAGAATGACAAGCACATTTAATTAGATCAACAGAATTTAAAAAAAATCAAAACTTATGAGAGAAGCTTGCAGAATTTGTTTTTACACTTAGGTTTTTACACTTACACGCTTACAACTTACACTTGTTTTTATACTTCAGTGTAAAAACAAATTCTGCATGCCTCTCTCATATATTTTGATTTTATTTTAATTCTGTCCAGAGTCCATTGAACCACATATAAAGAGTGCACGTTGGTCCTTATCTGCATGCCTATTACATCTTGATTTTCTTAAATTAATAGACTCAACAAATCCAGTAAACAGTGTCTAAATATATACTGTTCCTTTATGGAAAATACACTAATCAAGGGAAATAGTCCAGTAAAATGTTATTCTATTCATTAGTTTACATTTTTGAAACCAATTATTAACTGCATATTTGGACTTTATGTTCTGTGTTACTGCAATTTTGTTGGGTAATGAATGAATTTGCTTCACGTTCAACATAAGTTTCAGCATTAGCTACGAGTCTTATTTGTCATTTTCATGAAACAATATTTTCTGATTGTTTACACAATGAATATCCAAACACAGTGCAATCATCCAGGGAGCAATTTTTTGAATCAGTCCTATTTGTAGGTATGTTACAATACTTACCTTCAGCAGCGCTGCAATTCTGACACTGGCCGATTGTGCGCGATTTTGGCGCCTTTGAGGGGGGGGGGGGGGTGCGTGGTTAAAACGCGTTTTTTTCCCACCTTGTCCTGGAATATATTTGGTTGGAGTGCAAGCTTTTGCTGAAGAATCGTTCCGATGGGCGTCCTGTGTATTTTTTTTTGAATCGCCCGACAGTTTCAGCGTTGGAGTCATTTTTAAATCAGTTTATAAAGCCGTCAATGGGTACGGATTTCAGGTATGGGACAGGTAAAAGAAAGCCGTTTATTTTATGTATAAAAGTGGTCCTTAAGATGCCTTTAATTCACATTTTAAGTTGCGAAACGGTGATTTAGTCCCCATACGAACCGGCAGTATTTTTCCTGCCGATATGGGTCTAAATTCACCGCAAACTGCAACGTTCCAATCGATCGCGTTCCAGAAAAACCCACTCGCAAGATGATTTAAATGGCCATTAATTTACAGGTATTAAACATTAAATTCCTTTCATTTGGCCTATAAATCCATGACAATGAGATTTAAAAATTATGTTATATTGTGAATTCTTGTGTGAATGTTATTTGGGCACTTAGGCTATTTAAAAATGTTAATCTATTCTTAAGAAATTGATAGATGTTTAGATCTAGTAATTGAATTTTGTAATTAGCTACAATTAGGTAACTAACTAATTATATGCTTTAATTTCAAGTCATCTAAGTAAGATTGTTTCATATATGTTTTAGAATGCTTCAATCTATTATAACTGAAAATTTCTTTCAGTTCTCTTAATTTTTTAGAAAGTTATGGGCTTTTGACTGTCCTGATCACAGCTTTTGTGTTAGGTCAATGGAAAAGCAATAGGGAACAAGATGCTAATTTCCGAGAATGAAAATGGCCATAACTTTTTTAATACTGAAGATTTGAAAGTGAATTAGGTGTCAAATTAAACTTCTTTTTATGCTTTATCTGATGGGATAAATTACAGACTAGATTTTTAAAATCTCAAAATTTTGTAACATTGCTACTATTTAAAGAAAATTATCTGACGGTTCTTGATGATGATAGAAATATAAAGATTTTGTTATATTGTTATTGCAATTTCATTAAATAATCTCTAAATTAGAGAAAATAGAATAATTAACCAGAGCAGCACTTAAAATGTTTCAGAATTGGAAGTTTAGAAAGCTGCAACATGGCCTTTTTAAAAGTACAATAGGTCACAGTTTATATTATTATTTATTCACTGCTATTAGTGTGGTTATTTCAACACATTTAACTTAGCTAGAATTGTAGAATTATAGACATATTTTATTGCAATTTTTACACAAATAAAATCTCTCCTAAGTTGTCCTAAGAGACCAGACCAGGAATGAGCTGTTATTTTGCAAGTTTGTTTTAGCTCAAATACTGGAATGCTCTCCCAGAGAGAGATCATTTTTGAAATCACATTTGAGAAAGGGCAGTATCACCATTTCACAGAACAGTTTACACAGACAGAACTTGGAACCACAATCTGGCATGAACTGATATTTTGTAAAATCACACTCAGCATTAATCGTGCTGAAAACCACTTGATCATTTGCAAGATTACTGGCTGAAAATTGACATGGCACGTTTGGTAAATAACTGCTGGCTCTTGTGGAGGTTAAAATAATGCTGTTGTCTATTTTGTCATTATAGTTGTTTATTAACTGGGTCTACACTTGGCATGATTACCTCAGCCTTCAGTCTATTTGAAAAAGGCTTGTCTATTTGGATGCAGAACAGATATGATTCTTCAAAAAATTGGAGGAACAAAATTGGGGCAAGGTTCTCTAAACGAAAGAAATTGGCTTCGTTCAATAACACATCTTTTACAAACAAAACCGAATCATTGTCAAATAAGATGAGATGTGACTCTCCTTAGTGATTAACTTTAGCTAAGAGAATGATGATATCCTGGGAAAAGCAAGAGCAAAGATGTTCTAAAATGAAACAATGATCTGAAAGGAAAAAAGGTTAAAAAAAAACTCAGTAAGATTTCTTTGCAATAGAAAAGATTTACTGGAGAACAAAATAGATAAAGTTATTAAATTCTTGAAAAGGTAAATAAAAAGTTTCCACTGATTGCCTAATTGATACACACGTGGTCATGGACTTAGGATCATCTCAAGACAACTAGGAAATTACAGAAATGTTTATATGCTAAGGACTTATGCATCATAAAATGCTGTACAGTTTAACAGGTAGTTAACTAAAGAGGAATTTTTCTAAATAGTTGGATAAAGAATATCCAGCAGTAAGAAAGAACAATAGATTATGAGTAGTTAATCCATATGAGGAATATGTGTAAAGAGAGATGTAAGGTCCAAGGGCTTCACCAAGCACTATATAATTTCTAACAATTCCAATATGAATTGGATATAAGATATGTTTTTTACCACATTTTCTGACCATATCAAAATTTAGCAATATCGTTAGCACAAATATAATACATGACCATACTATCAAAGTTTCTTTCTTTAGTTCAATAACACTTATAATGTGAAAAACACACATTGTTCTTTCTAAAGTGGTGCATCAATGTTGATGAAGGAAGGACAGAATAGAGTTGGTATTCTGATAGAGTAACCGTACACAAGCTCTCGATTGTGAGCACTTGATGGCTGAGTGGCCATTGGTCACTATTGACTTTCTGAAGATACGAGAGCTGTGGTTTGCGGAGTTCCCAGCATCGGGCCGCGCTGATTTTAATATCGCGGAGCCCTGGTAACCTTTTGCCGAGGGCCGCCAGCGTGAATCTCCACCCAGCTCAGCCTGTGGACTTCGGGAGCCGCGGCCTACGATAGGAAGTGGCCGATTCAGAAGTCCAAGCCGCTGAGAATGTTTTCCCGTTCCGACGTCGGATGGTGACCCCCAACTTTCATTGTACCAATGGCATTGAGGGGGGAGGGTCCAAGAGGAGGGGATCCTTTGAAGACGGGAAAATGGATCTTCAAAGAGGGTAAGGTCTCCTTCCCATGGAAGAACAGTGTGAGGCGGAGGCAACGGAAGAAGAGCTCCAAATCGCGGCGGGCGCGGAACTCGTTGAGGTGAGGAAGGAGGGGGACAAAGGTGAGGCCTCTGCTGAGGACAGACCGTTCTGTATCTGAGAAGTGGAGGTCAGGGGGGGGGATGGTGAACACATGGCAGGAATGGTGGTTGGGGCCGGTGGAAAGCAGGTGAGCGGACTGAGGCCAAGGCGATGTATGGTGGGGGGGGGGGGGGGGGGGGGGTGGTCAGGAGGTAGGGGGGTTTGAGCACTGTAGTGTGGGTGGGGGAAGAGCTGGGGTCACATGGTTTGAGGGGATTGGGGAAGACCCACTGGAACAGCCACGTAGATTACCAGGGTTGGGGGAATAGCACTAGGACCCAGCGCAATCAAACCCGGGGGAGTGGGAATCTGCAGTGTGGAAACTTCAGGCCCGTTGCTGAGTCCAGGCTGCAGGTAAGGCGAGGGCTGCGGGCTGCTGGAGGGCGGTGGAGTGGCCAGGGTCAGCGGGCAAAGAGTAGGAGGTCCTGGTGGGCGGATGGTCAGTGGGGCGGCGAGGTTCGATGGGTCCGGGAGGCAGCAAGGTGAGTAGGCCCCATTAGATCTCGAGGCCCTAAGCTTAAGCTTGTCTACAGACATAAATTCGGCCCTGCACCTTACTATCCTCCCCCAGGCCAACCTCACTGTGTCAAGTACCTCCTGTCATGTCTGTGGAAATGTCTGCTGCGCCACACCGGCCTCAGTGGCCATCTCAGCACCACAGAACTGAGTGGAACCAAGTCATCCTCTAATCTAAGCGTCAGCCTAAGAAAAAGAAGCAGCTTTTTAATAACATTAAATTTGAGGTTCTGTTCCCCTATTTTATTCATCCACCAAAATAAATATGTTCTCCCCAACTCCTTTAAAAAGTTTAAAACATCTCAATTTGATTAGCATTTAATTAACAAATACAAACCTGTCTGTGAATTTGATCATGTAAGTTCTGGTATCATTCTGGTGAGTATGCACTACAATCCAGAGGTTCAAATATCATGCCTTTTGTGTGCTAAACTTGAAGAACAGTGCATCATCTTCTGCCAGGCTAGTCCAAAGCCCAATGGTGTAAACATTGAAGTTTCCAGTTCCAGGTAACCCATCCACACTTTGTTCCTTTCGTACCCACACCAGACCATCCAGGGTCGCTCTCCCTCTTTATTCACTTTTTACATACCTTGCCCTCTCATTACCCAGACTTATCAATTTCCCCCACTGGGTCCATCTGGCAAGGGGGAAGAAACCAATGCATCTAATTACTCTCGATCTCTTCTCCCTTGGCTCACTTTTCCTATCGGCTCCCTCACCTCGTTCCATCTGTTCATCGCCCCTCCCTTATCTGATTCCATCGATCAAGAGTTCAGGCTTGCAATGGATAGGTTGGGAAATCAGGACTACACCCGCTAGTTTATGGGAGGTCGGTTCGGTCGTCTGATGACAGTGGGGAAGTTGCCCCTATCTATGGAATTGATTGCCACAGACAGCTGTGGTGGCCAAGTCTTTACGTGCTTTGAAAGTAGAGATTGCCAACTTGATCAGTAAAGGCGTCAAACGTTACGGGGAGAAGGCAGGGGAATAGTGTTGAGACGGATAGATAGATCTGTCGTGATTGAATGGCGGACTAGACTTGATGGGCCGAATGGCCTAATTCTGCTCCTATAACTTATGAACATTTCTACGAGCCTCCATCTCCATCCTGTGTAGAAAAGAACTGCAGATGCTTGTTTAAACTGAAGACAGACACAAAATGCTGGAGGAAGTCAGTGGGACAGGCAGCATCTCTGGAGAGAAGGAATGGGTGACGTTTTGGGTCGAGACCCTTCTTCAGACTTCTATCTCCACCCTTCCAGCTACATCCCCCACCTGGCTCCATCTGCTCTCAAATCGTATTCCACCCATCCGCTCCAGTCTCTGGGGTACTCCTTCTTCTTACTTCAGTATTGAGTGATTTAAAATAAAAAAAACATTTATTGTTTCTTTTGTATTATTTTTCCCCACATAAATTTCGTGACAGCAAATTGGTATCTCAACTTGTTGGAAAATGTCATATGAATCCCACATGAGAGGTTAGTATACAAACTTAAAGCACATGGTATTGAGGGTTCACTATTGATGTTGGTAAAGAACTGGCTGACAGACAGGAAGCAAAGAGTAGGAGTAAACGGTTCCTACACCGTTCACTCACTCACACACCAGGCTGGTCATTACTGGTCCCCTGTTGACACCTTACACATCCAACCACAATGGATGCTGTCATGGAAACATAGATATTAGGTGCAGGAGTAGACCATTCGGCCCTTCGAGCCTGCACTGCCATTCAATATGATCATGGCTGATCATCCAACTCAGTATTCCGTACCTGCCGTCTCTCCATACCCCCTGATCCCTTTAGCCACAAGGCCCACATCTAACTCCCTCTTAAATATAGCCAATGAACTGGCCTCAACTACCTTCTGTGGCAGAGCGTTCCAGAGATTTACTATTCTCTGTGTGAAAAATGTTTTTCTCAACTCGGTCCTAAAGGATTTCCCCTTTATCCTTAAACTGTGACCCTTGTTCTGGACTTCCCAAACATCGAGAACAATCTTCCTGAATCTAGCCTGTCCAACCCCTTAAGAATTTTGTAAGTTTCTATAAGATCCCCCCCTCAATCTTCTAAATTCTAGCGAGTACAAGCCGAGTCTATCCAGTCTTTCTTCATATGAAAGTCCTGACATCCCAGGAATCAGTCTGGTGAACCTTCTCTGTACTCCCTCTATGGCAATAATGTCTTTCCTCAGATTAGGAGACCAAAACTGTACGAAATACTCCAGGTGTGGTCTCACCAAGACCCTGTACAACTGCAGTAGAACCTCCCTGCTCCTATACTCTAATCCTTTTGCTATGAATGCTAACATACCATTCGCTTTCTTCACTGCCTGCTGCACCTGCATGCCTACTTTCAATGACTGGTGTACCATGACACCCAGGTCTCGTTGCATCTCCCCTTTTCCTAATCCCCCACCATTCAGATAATAGTCTGCTTTCCTGTTTTTGCCACCAAAGTGGATAACCTCACATTTATCCACATTATACTGCATCTGCCATACATTTGCCCACTCACCCAACCTATCCAAGTCACCTTGCAGCCTCCTAGCATCCTCCTCATAGCTAACACTGCCCCCCTGCTTCGTGTCATCCGCAAACTTGGAGATGTTGCATTCTTCCCTCGTCCATATCATTAATATATATTGTAAATATCTGGGGTCCCAGCACTGAGCCTTGCGGTACCCCACTAGTCACTGCCTGCCATTCTGAAAGGGACACGTTTACTCCTACTCTTTGCTCTGTTCTCTATCCACATCAAACTGAACCCCCAATACCGTGTGCTTTTAGTTTGCATACTAATCTCTTATGTGGGACCTTGTCGAAAGCCTTCTGAAAGTCCAGATATAACACATCCACTGGTTCTCCCTTATCCACTCTACTAGTTACATCCTCGAAAACTTCTATCAGATTGGTCAGACATGATTTACCTATCATAAATCCATGCTGACTTTATCCAATGATTTCACCACTTTCCAAATGTGCTGCTATCCCATCTTTAATAACTGACTGGCATTTCCCCCACTACCGATGTTAGACTAACTGGTCGGTAATTCCCCGTTTTCTCTCTCCCTCCCTTTTGAAAAACTGGGGTTACATTAGCTACCCTCCAATTCTCAGGAACTACTCCAGAATCTAAAGAGGTTTGAAAAATTATCACTAATGCATCCACTATTTCTGGGGCTACTTCCTTAAGTACTCTGGGATGCAGCCTATCTGACCTTGGGCCTTTAATCCATTCAATTTACCTAACACCACTTCCCGGCTAACCTGGATTTCACTCAGTTCCTCCATCTCATTTGACCCCCGGTCCCCAGCTATTTCCAGCAGATTATTTATGTCTTATTCAATTTATTCAAAGTATTATTCAATTGGTCTGCCATGTCCTTGCCATGCAGATGAATTCACCTGTTTCTGACTGAAAGGGACCTACATTTGTTTTAACTCATCTTTTTCTCTTCACATATCTATAAAAACTTTTGCAGTCAGTTTTTATGTTCCCTGCCAGTTTTCTTTCATAATCTATTTTCCATTTCCTAATTAAGCCCTTTGTCCTCCTCTGCTGGACTCTGAATTTCTCCCAGTCCTCTGGTAGGCTGCTTTTTCTGGCTAATTTGCATGCTTCATCTTTTGTTTTGATACTATCCCTGATTTGCATTGTTATCCACGGATGTACTACCTTCCCTGATTTATTATTTTGCCAAACTGGGATGAATAATTGTTGTAGTTCATCCATGCAATCTTTAAATGTCTTCCATTGCATAACCACCGTCATCCCTTTCAGAATCAATTCAGTCTATCTTGGCCAACTCACGTCTCATACCCTCAAAGATAACTTTCTTTAAGTTCAGAACCCTTGTTTCTGAATTAACAATGTCACTCTCCATCCTAATGAAGAGCTCAACCATATAATGGTCACTCTTGCCCAAGGGGCCACGCACAACAAGACTGCTATCTAACCCTTCCTCATTACTTAATACCCAGTCTAGAATAGCCTGTTCTCTCGTTGGTTCCTCTACATGTTGGTTTAGAAAACTATCCTGCATACATTCCAAGAAATCCTCTTCCTCAGTACCCCTGCCAATTTGATTCACCCAATCTATATGTAGATTGAAGTCACCCATTATAACTGTTTTACCTTTGTTGCACGCATTTCTAATTTCCTGTTTGATGCCATCCCCAAGTCCACTACTGTTAAGTGGCCTGTACACAACTCCCACTAGCGTTTTCTGCCCCTTAGTGTTTTGCAGCTCTACCCATATCGATTCCACATCCACCAAGCTAATGTCCTTCCTTTCTATTGCGTTAATCTCCTCTCTAACCAGCAACGCTACCCCACCTCCTTTTTATTTCTGTTTATCCCTCCTGAATATTGAATAATGCTCCTTGCATTGAGCCACAAAGCCTTCAGGCTTGTTTTACAACACTCTTACCCCTTATACAATTATGTTGAAAAGTGGCCCTTTTTGATTTTTGCCCTGGATTTGTCTGCCTGCCACTTTTACTTTTCACCTTGCTACCTATTGCTTCTACCCTCATTTTACACCCCTCTGTCTCTGCTCACACATTTAAGAAACCCACCACCTCTTATTCTCTGTTTATTATCTTTTTCTTTTCTCCCCTACATGTTGGGTCTGAATGCTTCCTTTCTCTGCCTCCTGCCTCACACACTATCTACTAGCTTTCTCTATTTGAGTCCCTCCCCCCAATCGTTCTAGTTTAAAGTCTCCCCAGTAACCTTTGCAAATCTCCCCGCCAGGATATTGGTCCCCCTCGGGTTCAAGTGCAACCCGTCCTTTTTTTACAGGTCACACCTTCCCCAAAAGAGGTCCCAATGAGCCAGAAACTTGAATCCCTGCCCTCTGCACCAGTCCCTCAGCCACGCATTTATCCTCCACCTCGCTCCATTCCTACTCTCACGTGTCACAGGCAATAATCCTGAGATTGTTACCTTTGTGGTCCTTCTCCTTAACTCCCCTCCTAACTCCCTAAATTCTCCTTTCAGGGCCGCTTCTCTTTTTCTACCTATGTCATTGGTACCTATATGTATCACGACCTCAGGCTCCTCTCCCTCCCATTTCAAGAAGTCTTGGACACGTTCAGATACATCCCAGACCCTGGAACCAGGGAGGAAAAGTACCATCCGGGTCTCCTGACTGCGTCCACAGAATCGCCTGTGGGACCCCCTAACTATAGAGTC
Organism: Leucoraja erinaceus; assembly: GCF_028641065.1. Classification (NCBI taxonomy): domain Eukaryota; kingdom Metazoa; phylum Chordata; class Chondrichthyes; order Rajiformes; family Rajidae; genus Leucoraja; species Leucoraja erinaceus. Next base: position 6,959,485 of record NC_073386.1, on the reverse strand, counting down.
CCCTATTACTATTGCCCTCCTCTTCTTTTCTCTACCCTTCTGAGCAACAGGGCTGGTCTCTGTACCGGAGGCCCAGCCACTGTCGCTACCCCCAGGTAGGTTGTCCCCCCAACAGTACTCAAACAGGAGTACTTATTGCCAAGGTGTACAGCCACTGGGGTACTCTCTAGTCCCTGCCTCTGCCCCTCCTAACCAATACCCACTTGTCTGCCTCCCGTGCTCTTGGAGTGACCACATCCTCTCTATGACCTCCTCACTCTCCCTGACCATCGAGCTGCTGCTCCAGGTTCCTAATACGGTCCCTTAGGAACCCCATCTCGACGCACCTGGCGCAGATGTGGATGTCTGGAAGGCTATGAGACTCCATGACTTCCCACATCTGACACCCAGAACAGTAAACTGCCCTGGCCCTCATTCTCCCCCCTTGCCCAGGATACAATACAAAGCAAAGATACTGATACAAAGTGCTGGAAGAAATCAGCAGGGATCTGACTCCCAATCAGCTACTTCCTCTAGTCCGCTTCCACCAATCAGCGGCATCCTCACGCACACTTATTTTGAAATGTGAATGCAATCGTTGCAGAGTTGGGTGCTCCTCCCGCACCAACCGCTCTCTGGGCCTGACGATCCTGAGTGCAGCAGATTCTTCTTCTTCAAAACAGTTGACGATTTATTTTATCTTTACAAAATTTGCAGCATAGTAGAGTACAGAAGGGAGTCATGTACCCCACCTAGTCAAAACGGGTTGAGGAGGTAGCAGAATCACAGGTACCATTTCCTTGAACAACTGCTTTGAGGAAGTTTTTGTTGACATTGGGAACTAGGCGATCGACATTTGGAAACCAGCTACGTATGTGCTTGGTAATTCTATGAAGTCCTTGAGCTAAGCATTTCAGGTGCAACATTTTGAGGAATAAAACTTTAAGAGCACAAGCATTTTTTTCATGTATGGAGCATCAGTCACAAACAGAAGAACATTCTTGTGTTTTATACCTTCTGGCCAAAGTACAGCAAGTGAGGATGTAAACAACTGAGCAATAATTAAGCTGTTTGACTTCTCAAATACTTCCGATGTCAACAAATACTCCTTCTCATTTCCTTTGCTCCATAGATGCTGCTGCACCCGCTGAGTTTCTCCAGCATTTTTGTGTACCTTCGATTTTCCAACATCTGCAGTTCCTTCTTGAACACAAATACTCCTTCGATGGTTGACCTGCTTCCATTGTACCGATGACCACATTGGCAACATATCTCCCCACAGCATCAGTATTCTCGTCTATTGAGGTCCATATTTTGTTGCATGCAACTTCATCTCTAATTTTCTGCACAACAATGTTGCTGTCAACTTAATTTTTCCGTAATGATGATTCGCTTGGTATATGTTCCTCCGTGTATTTCGATAAACAACCTCTGAGAGATTTGTTTTCTAATTTCCACAGTGGAATTCCAGCATCAATGAATGCCTTGCACAGATCGAAAACTCAGATTTGCGACTGGAGCCCGCAGTAAATGTAATGAAGACGCAAGCTTGGGTATTTCGCTTGAGTAGTCTACACCCCAGCGGTATCAATATTGATTTCTCTAATTTTAGATAGCCCTTGTATTCTCCCTCCTCCCCCTTCCCAGCTGTCCTTCTAGTCCTACTGTCTCCGCCTCTTCTTTTCTTCTTCCCGCCCCACCCCCACCAGTCTGAAGAAGGGTCTCGACCCGAAACTTCGCCTACTCCTTCTTTCCATAGATGATGCCTCACCCGCTTGGTTTCTCCAGCATTTTTTGTCTACCTTCGATTTTTCCAGCATCTGCAGTTCTTTCTGAAATAGATCTTGGAGAAGACTGAACCAGCGGGCAGTGGCACGAACAAATAAACGACCGACGGTGGCGCCCCCCGGTGGTGGAAATTTTCTTGTAAGTTATACTATGTCAACACGTTAATAATAAATTATTAATATTAACATGTTTACATAGAAAAGGTTATTGTAATCACAGTACAACTAGAGAAAATAGCATGCCCTTGTAACAAAACCGCAAAAAAGGTCTGATTTAGGCACTCGATCGTGAAAAGGGCATTATCCTGGTGAAATCATAAAAAAAAGGCATGAAAAGGCGCATGGCAAAATCCTGGCTCTATTTATCACTAACCAGGGCATTGAAAAACTTGCATCCCAGGGTACGTTGAACTCCCACCTCTGACCACTCCGTCCATGATTGAACCTGGTGATTATGTAATGCTCAAAAATTTAGATAAGGGTTTGGATGCTCGGTGGGAAGGACCTTATCAGGTTCTACTCACAACCGCAACTGCTGCTGAAGTGGAAGGGAGAAATGCTTGGGTCCACCTTCACCATTGTAAGATTGTCAGTATTGAACTTAAAACCTAAGCTGCTAACTCCTCATTTTCTTTGAGAAATCATTTGGATAGCAGTAACAGGATCAGTCCAAGTCAGCATGGATTTATGAAGGGGAATTCATGCTTGACTAATCTTCTGGAATTTTTTTGAGGATGTAACTAGGAAAATGGACAAGCGAGACAGTGGATGTAGTGTACCTGGACTTTCAGAAAACATTTGATATGGTCCCACATAGATTAGTGGGCAAAATTAGGGCACATGGTATTGGGGGTAGAGTGCTGACGGATAGAAAATTGATTAGCAGACAGGAAACAAAGAGTAGGGATTAACGGGTCCCTTTCGGAATGGCAGGCTGTGACTAGTGGGGTACCGCAAGGCTCGGTGCTGGGACCGCAGCTATTTACAATATACATCAATGATTTAAATGAAGGAATTCAAAGTCACATTAGCAAATTTGCAGATGACACAAAGCTGGGTGGCAGTTTGAACTGTGAGGAGGATGCTATGAGAATGCAGGGTGACTTGGGACAGGTTAGGTGAATGGGCAGATGCTGAGTAATGTGGATAAATGTGAGGTTATCCACTTTGGTAGCAAAAACAGGAAGGCAGATTATCTAAATGGTGTCAAGTTGGGAAAAGGGGAAGTACAACGGGATCTGGGGGGTCCTTGTTCATCAGTGAATGAAAGTAAGCATGCAGGTACAGCATGCATGCTGTAAGCAAATGGCATGTTGGCCTTTATAACAAGAGTTGAGTATAGGAGCAAAGAGGTCCTTCTGAAGTTGTATAGGGCCCTAGTGAGACCACACCTGGAGTATTGTGTGCAGTTTTGGTCTCCTAATTTGTGGAAGGACATTCTTGCTATTGAGGGAGTGTAGCGTAGGTTTACAAGGTTAATTCCCGGGATGGCGGGACTGTCATATGCTGAGAGAATGGAGCAGCTGGGCTTGTACACTCTGGAGTTTAGAAGGATGAGGATATCTTTTTGAAGCATAAGATTATTAAGGGTTTGGACATGCTAGAAGCAGGAAACATGTTCCCGATGTTGGGTGAGTCCAGAACCGGGGGCCACAGTTTAAGAATAAGGGGTAAGCCATTTAGAACGGAGACGAGGAAACACTTTTTCTCACAGAAAGTTGTTAGCCTGTGGAATTCTCTGCCTCAGAGGGCGATGGAGGCCGGTTCTCTGGATACTTTCACGAGAGAGCTATTAAACATTGCGGACTCAGGGTATATGGGGAGAAGGCAGGAACGGGGTACTGATTGGGGATGATCAGCCATGATCACATTGAATGGCGGTGCTAGCTCGAAGGGCTGAATAGCCTACTCCTGCACCTATTGTCCATGGTCTAAATCTCTTTTCAGTAGATGAGTTGAGTTACCATGGACACACTGATACTTGTTTACCTTGGGAATACTAGTCATGAAAATGGAGTGTACTGAAGTGATGACCTTTAAGAAAATCAACCACCCATGTAAAATCAGGAAGGGGAGATTTGCTGGTCGGATGTCGTGGACTCCTGGCACAACCTCACCAATCATCATTTTTGATCAGGATTATGGACTGACTGCTGAATTATGGACTGTTGTCATGTTGCCCTGCTTGTGTAAAGATCATGTAACGATGCATGTCAAAAGGAGGGAGCAAAAGTCCCAGGCATGATATTCACCTCCAGAAAAAAAGTAGGAAATATGGGCCGGGGGTCCAGGAGGCTGATTAGGCTCCCCAGTGGGGGTTCCTGCATTTTCAATAAATTGAAAGTAATTCCCAAGCTTTCTGCTGGTAGTTTACATAACAAAAGCGTAGAATTTTTCTAACACATAACCAGTAAAATAACCCCCAAAATATAAACATTTCATGAAATAAATGACTTCATACAGCTAAAAAAATTGTTGCAAAAAAAAAATGTTACCTGAAATGTGTCTTTGCCTAGCACGTTTGCAAACAGCCCAGATAAAGTGACTTTGGCTGCCGCCATCTTCTGCTTCAGTAAGGGAAGCGGGTCGCTGATTGGCCGCAACGTCCCTCGGAGACTGCGTCTGATTGGCCGCCGAGTGACCGGCGCATTATGTGATTAGACACAACACCCTTGGAGACAACGGCTGATTGGACAGTTGGAGACCGATTTGTTGATGGGACGAGAATTTTTAGGAAACTGGTCGGTGATTGGCCGCAACCCCCTTAGAGACAGCCAAATAATCGGGCACAAAAAATTGAAAAATAGCAAAACAATAAAATCAGAATTCCGATTTAAATCAGAAGAATATCATGCCTGAAGCCCTTAAAAGTGAATCTTTTAAGCACGAAAGTCAATACACTGTTTTCAGGAGATTCGACTAAGGGGAACATAAAGTGTTGTCATGGGATGATAACAGGAGGCACTGTGAAAATGCAGTAACAAGGATGGAAATGTAAGGTGACTGTGAAGCATAGCTTCACTGGTGGTGATATCACAGGTGCTGGAGACTCAATTCCCCGTAAACATGTGACCTAGTTGTCGTCACCAAGTCTGGACCCCTGAAGAGGTTTCTGTCCATGTGACCCATTTGTCGCCTCTTAGTCTGGACCTCTGCAGGAGTATCTGGTTTGTATCTCTGTATTGACAATTGTTGTATACCTGTGGTTGGGCTAAAGAGTTGCCTCCCACTGTATTTGCCCGTTGGTATCTGTGATTGGGCTGGATCTTGTATCTTCCCATTGTATTTTCCCGCCGCTGTGTATTGGTGTAAAAGGTGGTCGCCTCGTGAGCGTGTGTCTTCTCTTTCTTTGCTGTCTGCGCAAAGCTATTGCGGGCTTGTGAGTGGAGCAGAAATCAGCCCACCGGTGATGAATAAAGGGTTTGGACTACAGTGCTTGATTCAGTGTTTTACTGACCCAGACAATGGGGGGGGTAAAAGAACCGGAATCAACACTTCCATTCCACGGAATTGCAGATGCTGGTTTAAATCGAAGACAGACACAAAATGCTGGAGTAGCTCAGCGCAACAGGCAGCATGTCTGGATAGAAGGAATGGGTGACATTTCGGGTCGAGACCCTTCTTCAAAGTCTGAACAAGGGTCTCGACCAGACACGCCGCCCATTCCTTCTATCCAGAGATGCTGCCTGTCCTGCTGTTACTCCAGCATTTTGTGTCTGTCATCCTTCAAGTCACATCATCTCACTTCAATTGTTTAGGCATGGAAGGTCACACCTTTACACATCTTTGCCATTTTTAACAAGTGCACTTAAACAAGTGGCCACAGTCCAATACATTAGACTTGTTCACAATCCAACAATTACATAATCTAATCATTTTTATTCCCATTAATAGCACACAAAGTCTCACTATCGCACACAGGTTTACATTAGTGAATGGATGACTGCTTTGACTTTTATAATATGGGGAGAACAAGCAAAATCCTTTAATGTGAATTAGTCAATAGCAATAACTATTCTAAATGATTACAGTGGAAATGTTTAACAAAAGAAATGGCAGCATTTCTTTGCCTTTCTAAACTATGCAACAAATAAGCAGGTTATTCACAAGGTTCTAAACACCATACACACCGAATACATAAACAATTTTTTAAAAGACATAAATGAATATTGTTCCACATTTAAGAGCTCAACAGACTAGTTTTAAAACACCTTTACCTTTGCTCTTACTCTTTTCAACTTTGACCAAATACATTACTCAGTGAACATTTGTCCCATTAATACATGGTTGTTCAAGGAAAACTAATCACTATTCTGTTTAACAAAAAAAAACACATTAATAGGCCGCTGAGAAAGCATTGCGATTACTATCAGCCATGGCGTACAAAACCATCACAACAATGCTTTTGAGGATAGCGGGGAAGCATCTTTCTCATTACTGCTGCATTGTTTACAAGTTTGAAAATAAGTAACTACACTCTCATTCTGATAGCATTACTTGTCAGCAGGCTCACTTGTTACATCCTCCATCTTCACCTGTTTTTCCTCTTGCTCCAATGCTTGATCATCTGCTTCATCCGCCTGCCTTTCCTCTTCTTGATTTTCCTCCCCTTCTTGATTTTCCTCCTTTCCTTGATTTTCCTCCCCTTCTTGGTTTTCCTCCCCTTCTTGGTTTTCCTCCCCGTCTTGGTTTTCCTCCCCTTCTTGATTTTCCTCCTCTCCTTGATTTTTCTCCTCAATGCCCTCCTCAATGCCCTCCTCGATGCCCTCCTCTTTGCCCTCCTCTTCCTCTTCGTGCTCCGACTCCTGTTCCAGCTCTTCCGATTGTTGCTGCTCCTGCTGTTGCAGTTCCTGAGGATTTTCAAAAGGGTTCTCGCCCTATGCACAATGTGAAAAACACCACATTATAGTAATCAGATCCTCTCCACATGTATGAATGAATAAATGAATGATACTTTATTGTCACAGTGATGTATTCAAGAGAAAGTTTGATTTAGCTCTTTGGGCTAATGGAATCAAGGGATATGGGGAGAAAGCAGGAACGGGGTATTGATTTTGGATGATCAACCATGATCATATTGAATGGTAGTGCTGGCTCGAAATGCCAAATGGGCTACTCCTGCACCTATTTTCTATGTTTCTATATTCTTTGTTTTGCAAACGCAAGGTATGCAAAGAGTCATCACATAAAGGGTGCTGACAAATTTATAAGTATTTGATTTTAACACAAACCATTTTTAACTGCTTCGACCAGTAGTATCAATTGTGGATGGATACACATGCAAAAGATAGACTGGGCCAGACAAGGACAAACTACAGCACAGGAATGGGCCCTTTGGCCCACAATGCCCATGCCAAACACAATACCAAGTTACACTAATCTCCTCTGAAAGACATTCCTCCATTTCCATGTGCCTCTCCAAAATGCCACCAACATATCTCTCTCCACTGCCACCCGCTGGCAGTGTGTTTCAGACTTCCACCACACTCAGATCTGCCCTGCACATCTCAACTGAAAGCTATGCCCTCAAACATTTCATTTCCCTGGTGCCGAATCCCACACGTGCAAAAACACAAAGCCATGTCTTTTTGGATAATTATGCAATCCAGCCACTCTTGGGAAGAAATAATAGTTTTCCAAACAAAGAAGATTTGGTTTCCGTGTTTCACTGTAGAGAAGCATCGAGGGAAATGCAACAGGCAGCTATCATGCTTCCTTACCCAGTTCTGCAAGTGTTTATGGACTGAAGGGCCTATTCCTTCAAGTTGTTTTGGTCTGTCCATGAGAGTTCTTGGCAAAAAAAGCCCAAACAAATGCCAATCACTGCTGCTGCACTGCCCATGAAAGAGATTTAAATTCTGGCAGATAAATGTGGACTTTTACCAAAAGTGAACCAGTATACTTTATTTTGACCATCAAAAGGGACAAGAAAAACATTCTTGGGGACAGTAGTCTGACTCGTAAATTGCCCTTTTTTATCATCACTAGGCCAAGATTTTAAAATTAACTCAATATTATTGGGAAAATAAACAAAATCTGCTGGAGGGATTCCGCTTGTCAGACAACATCAGTGAAGGGAATGGACAGGTGACGTTTCAGGCCAGCATGATATTTATTCACCTCCAGAAAAAAAGTAGGAAATATTGACCGGGGAGTCCAGGATTCAAAAGCTTTCTGCTAGTTTACATAACAAAAGCGTAGAATTTTTCTAACACATAACCAGTAAAATAGCCTCCAAAAGATAAATATTTCATGAGACAAAAGACTTCAAACAGCTAAAAAAATCTTCACAAAAAATGTTACCTGAAATGCGTCTGCCTAGCACTGTGTGCAAACAGAACATAAAAAGTGATTTTGGCTGCAGCCACCTTCTGCTTCAGTTAGGGAAACTGGTCAGTGATTGGACGCAACTCCCTTGGAGACAGCGGTTGATTGGCCGCCAAATAATCGGGCACAAAAAATTGAAAAATAGGGGAAAAGTGAAAAAAAGCAGAAATCCCATTTAAATTGGGACAATATCATGCCTGGTTTCAGGTTCGGACCATTATTCAGACTCTGGAGATGGGATCCAATTCACATTGCCTATCCATTCTCTCCACAGATGCTGCCCGACCTGCTGAGTTCCTCCAACCATTTGCTCAAGTTTCCACCATGTTAAGTCTCTTATGCCTCCAATATTATTGGGACCACTTACAATTACTAATTCAAGGAAGCAGAGTCACCAACAAGTTTCAGAGCAGATATGAATGGAAAATAAAAGACATTGCTGATATCATCTACCACATACAATAAAAGGTACAGATTTTAATATTTTGTCTCAAGAGTCTGCTACTTATTAAACCGTACCTATAAGCCTTACCTTTATGTAGAGATCAAGTTGAGCCTTTATGTTCGGGTTGTTCAGTATGCTTTTGGCTGCGAGGAGACCCTCCCATAGGACATGGTCATGGTAATTCTGAAAGAAAGAAAAATTAGCTACTTAAAGTGTGGTATTCCACACCATGGCATCTGAAATGTCCTCATTCTTCAGGGAACGGGGGTTCCCCTCCCCCACCATAAATGAGGCTCGCACCAGCGTCTCTTCCATACCCCGTAACACTGCTCTCTCTCCCCATCCCCCCCCACTCGCAACAAGGGCAGAGTCCCCCTAGTCCTCACCTTTCACCCCACTAGCCGTCACATACAAGTAATCCTTCGTCAGTTTCGCCACCTCCAACGTGACCCCACCACTCGCCACATCTTTCCATATCCCCCCCCATGTCTGCTTTCCGCAAAGATCGCTCCCTCCATAACTCCCATCAATTCTTCCCGTACCACCCCCTCCACGGCCATTTTCCCTTTCAACCGCAAGAGATGCTATACTTATTGCTTTACCTCCCCCCTCGACTCCTTTCAAGGACCCAAGCAGTCGTTCCAGGTGCGACAGAGGTTCACCTACATCTCCTCCAACCCCATCTTATTGCATCCGCTGCTCTAGATGTCAGCTAATCTAAATCGGTTAGGCCAAGCGGAGGCTTGGCGATCGTTTCGCCGAACACCTCAGCTCGGTCCGCAATAACCAACCTGACCTCCCGGTGGCTCAGCACTTCAACTCCCCCTCCCATTCCCTATCCGACCTCTCTGTCATGGGTCTCCTCCATGGCCAGAGTGAGCACCACCGGAAATGATAACCATATAACAATTACAGCACGGAAACAGGCCATCTCGGCCCTACAAGTCCATGCCGAACAAATTTTTTTCCCCTTAGTCCCACCTGCCTGCACTCGTACCATAACCCTCCATTCCCTTCTCATCCATATGCCTATCCAATTTATTTTTAAATGATACCAATGAACCTGCCTCCACCACTTCCACTGGGAGCTCATTCCACACCGCCACCACTCTCTGCGTAAAGAAGTTCCCCCTCATATTACCCCTAAACTTCTGTCCCTTAATTCTGAGGTCATGTCCTCTTGTTTGAATCTTCCCTATTCTCAAAGGGAAAAGCTTGTCCACATCAACTCTGTCTATCCCTCTCATCATTTTAAAGACCTCTATCAGGTCCCCCCTTAACCTTCTGCGCTCCAAAGAATAAAGCCCTAACTTGTTCAACCTTTCTCTGTAACTTAGTTGCTGAAACCCAGGCAACATTCTAGTAAAATTGGAGGAACAGCACCTCATATTCCGCTTGGGGAGTCTGCATCCTGGGGGCATGAACATTGAATTCTCCCAATTTTGTTAGCCCTTGCTGTCTCCTCCCCTTCCTATCTCTCCCTCAGCCCTCGGGCACCTTCTCCTCCTTTTTCCCTTTCTTCTCCCCCCCCCCACCCACCATCCCGTTCAGTTTAGCTTAATTTATTGTCACGTGTACCGAGGTACAGTGAAAAGTTGCGTGTTGCGTGCTAGCCAGTCTACCCTTTATGGAAGGGAAACTTTCATACCTTCTTGCTACTGGTATGTTCATTGGACTTCAAATGCTGTTGTATAGGATGAAACAGGAAGGAAATAAGGGTGTTGCAGACATCACATTGTACGGCTTCAATCTTTTTCATATGATCATTTAAAGAAACTCCTAAAAAGCCAAAATCCATATTAATAAATCAATAAATGCTGAAAAAAAGTTCAATTAGGACACAAATTCAAAATGACATTATTAATATTATTTCCAATTATAAACCTCTTGCGCAACTGCAATTTTTCAAATAAAAATATTTCCACAAAGGAGGTGTGGATATGAAGTTTAGCGTCGTTTAGAGATACAGCGTGGAAACTGGCCCTCCGCAACCGACCGCCGATCCTCACACATTAACACACACTAGGAACAATTTTAAAATTGCACCAAAGCAATTAACCAACAAATCTTTGGAGTGCGGGAGAAAACAGAGAATCAAAAAATAAAACCCACGAGGTCACAGCCCCCGTAGTTGGGATCGAACCCGGGCCTTTGGGGCTGTAAGGCAGCAACTATACCACTACGCCACCGTGCCATTGTTCTGCAAACTACAAATGAACAGAGATCATACACAGCATCGTGTGTGACTTGGATGTTTGGAGCCAGCAGTCGAGTGCAGCTTAGGAAAGCTAGTAACTGTTGTGCAATTCTGTACCGTCTTCATCATTCGGAGTAGAACATAGATCTCATCTTCTCTGAGAATTGTACGGCAGCAGGTTGTTGCAGGTGGGGGAGGGAAGGGTTACTTGAAATCAAAGTTCATACCGCTGGGTTGTAAGCTGATCAAGCAAAATAAAAGATTCCTCAATGATCCAAAAATCCTGTGATCTACCATCTACATGTCAATACCAGATGGGGGAAGAATATAACTGGTGGTCCAAATCTCGAGTGATCAGACCTGTGACTACAGTTTATTCATTGGAACATCTCTAAGGTATGTGAAAGTGCACCACAAAGTGTTAGTAGCTGACCACTGATGCCAATTACTGGGTGTCACTCCACACAGTAAACAGAATTCCATGTGCTGAACCACAAAGGAGCCAATAAATATTTACCCATTAAAACATCCGTTGAAAACTTTTGGGCCTGCGGCTCGAATTGTTTACGAACAGCAATTTTCTTATTTTTGTTTACCATGGATGCCTAAATGAAATTATTGAAAAAAGTCGATCAGTTTTTATTAAAGGATTATGACAGCAAACTTGAAGTTAGCCAAGAAAATGATAAATAGCCACCAATATGAGTTAAGAGGTTACGTGAAATCAGATGGTAGTACACTAGCATCCAGAAGGAAATATGGATTCAAACACAATGTGCAGAGTAAGCCGCTGCAATTTTGGTTAAAACATTTTTCCTTAGTCATCTTCCCTAAAGCGTCCAAATGGTCTGAACATTTTTGTGTAATTATCCAAATGCAAGTAATTTCATACAGGGTATTTTACAAATCATTCCAATTCCATAATTACACTACAGGTGCACAACCTTTTATCCGAAAGCCTTGGGACCAGACACTTGTCGGATTTCGGACATTTTCGGATTTCCGAATGGAAGATTTTCAGCGTAGATTAGGTAGGTAGCGCGGGCGGCTTGAAAAGTCTGGAGCGGCTGCCTCCTCCCCGGAGACTGGGGAATCATTGTAAATCATTGCATAAATGTTAGTCAGTTAGTTTGGAGGGATTTTATGTGGTGGGTGGGTGAAGGGGGAAACTTTAATTCTTAGTCCCCTACCTGGTCGGCGACTCCCAACATCGCGGAGCTGGGGGCTCTGTCCGGCCGCGGGCGGCTCCGGTTGGAGCTCCGACCCCGGCAACTCGACCCCTGGCTGCGCGGCGCCCCAAATCCAGCGACGCTCCCCGGTCGGACGCCCCCCACCCCAGCTCCGCGAACGTTGGGAGAAGGCGGCCTCAGCGCCCTGGAGCTTACCGCACAGCGACCCGGTAAGGCATTGCCTGCTTCCCGCTGGTATCCCAGCGCTGCGACGCCGCCGACTCCCAACATTTGCGGAGCTGGGTGGGGGGCGTCCGGCCGCGGGCCGCGCTGGATTTGGAGCGCCTCGCAGCCAGGGGTAGAGTTGCCGGGGTCAGAGCTACAATCGGCGCCGCCCGCAGCCCCACCGGCCACAGCGCTGCGGAGCTTACTGCATGGCGACCCGGTAAGGCATTGACCGCTCCCCGTCTCTCCGACCAGGTAGGGGACTAAGAATTAAAGTTTACCCCTTCAACCCCCCCTTCACATAAAAGCCCTCCAAACTAACTGACTAACATTTAAGCAATGATTTACAGATGTTTAAGTGTCTCCCCGGTCTCCGGGGAAGAGGCAGCCGCTACAGTAGTACAGACCTGGGTTGACCATGTGTCGTTTCGGGTCAAGTTTGGCGGCAAACGAGAGCTTTGGTGTGCAGACGACATCCTGGAAAATATGGCCGGTTTTCGGAGTTTTTCGGTTTCCGGAACACCGGATAAAAGGTTGTGCACCTGTACTGCCATATAATTTCTAAGAAGCAGTTATCACTAAAGCTGTATAATTAGCGATTTCTCTCTTTCCCATTGTACATATTAATGTAAACTACTTAAGTCATTCACATCACTGGGCAATTCAAACTATTCAGTGGAGGATTAGTTCCCTTGAAGGTAGCAAATAACATGATTTAAATTTTTTTTTAAAAGATCTGTCGGTGGCCTTTTGGTGCTGGTCTACATCAAGTCACTCCACAGAACCTCAACTTGTTAAACTAATTTCTTGTAGGATCAGAAAACCACCGCTAATATATGAATACTGAATTCAAGGACATTAAATGTTGCAGTATTGAAGCAAACTACGCAGCACAAAATTTGAAAAAAAGTTCACAATTCACTTCTCCATAATCACTCTCAAAGAGGAACAACCTACATGAAGAAAATCCGCAGCTCCTTTTCCAAACTGAATGTTTTTTCCAATGAACTTGAGTATTTCTTTATGGATAGGAGTTTCCAGATGAGCTTCGATCTCCTCTTGCTCTGTAGTTCGAAACTTACAAAGGGAGCACGAAAACGCATTCCTACAACAAAAAGTAAATTGCACATCTCACAAAATATTTCCAAATCCCCAAAATAATTGGTTACAATTCTATTTGAAAAAGGAAAGGGGAGGAGGTTTCCACTTCCCATTCCTCAGTAGATTCTTGCACTTTTCAGGTAGCACCTTGCCCAAATCTAGCTCTACAAGCTCACTACATTTCTGGAAATCCAAAAGAACAGCACGTGCCAAATTAGTTTATTGTAAAATGCAGTAGTAAAATATAGTGCAGAATAATGATATATCAGTCAAATAGAAAGGACAGCTAAAAAGATTCTGCCTGTAAGTGTGCAAACATAGCCCCTCGTGACCTAAAGGGCCTGTCCCGCTTGGGCGTCATTTGCATCACCCAGATGGCGCGCAAAGATTTTGTACATCCCAAAATCCTGGGGCGCCGCGCACAACCGCGCGTCACCACGCACGCGTAATGCGCACCATGCGCGCGTCGTGACGCGTAAATGATGTTGCGTAAATGACGCGCAAATGACGCCCAAGTGGGACAGGCCCTTCAGTACTCCGTTCTTTGCCAAGTGCATTCATTGACAAATTCCAAGCTTTAAAAAAAAGACCGTATATGTAATTACAATAATATGCCTCGAGTCAAGTCAGTATCATAAGAGTACCGAAACAATCCCTCTAAATCATTGCTGACCAAAATGACCATCTAAGCTTGTTCCATTTGAAAATTGCCACAAAATGTTGATTAACTTTTTTCCCCTCTCACCTTAAACATATGCCCTCTCGTCCTCGATTCCTTTGGCCTGGGAAAAAGACCCCATACAGTCACCCTATCTATGTCCTCACAATTTGACTATATCATCTGTTAATCTATGCTCTGGGTAAAAAAGTTCTAGCCTGCCCAGCCTCTCCCCTAACTCCGTCCCTCGAGTCCTGGTAAAATCCTTTGTTAGATCCTAGGTTTAGGTTTTTATCGCCATATGTACCTCGGTAGAGTGAAAAGCTTTTTGTTTTGCGTGCTATCAAAAAAGTTCAGATTATAAATATAAATTGAGTCAAACTCAAGTACAATAGTTAGAGTGAAGGGGAAGATAGAGTGCAGAATATAATTTTTAGCATTGCAGTGTATAAAGACCCCACAGTAATTCTTGATAACCTTCACCACTGCCTAACATCTCCAAAAGTGCAACTTCTAAATCCAAGTATATCTTCTCTTACAATGCAATGTTTTTTTTTAATTTATAGCATCTAACTTGTAAGTAGGTTCTGATGCCGAGTTAGTTCTGTAGCATTTTAAACTTACTGGTAATCCTCTCCATATTTCGCAGATTTCCTTTCGTGCTTGCGTCGTTGTTTTTCCCTTCTTGCTTCCTGTCTCCATTTCCCCCCGTCATACCCAGTATCAGTCTTCGTTTTACCTTAATTGAGAACTTATGTTTTTAAAAGAATTATGGGGAAAATTAAGTACATACATGAGGAGGAAAAAAAGGTTACATACCTTCAATTTTATCAAAGCATTCATATGCATATGGATCATATGCATCTTTAGTAAAATCTTTATCCTTCAGGAACCGATCCTTGCTAGTACTTAATACGGCCATCTAAAAGCAATAATTAAAAACTTCAAATTGAACTGGTGTCCAAATGCTAAACCGCTTATAAAAATAATCATAGGAAAACAAATGCTTTTGATTTGTCCTGCATGATTTGCTGTTAATTTATAAGCACTTGATCATAGACTCCATCAGACATATTTATGTGGTTAAAGCAATATCTATATTTAATGATTAAGAAGGAACTGCAGATGTACATCGATGATCTGGATAATGGTGTGGTAAATTGGATTAGTAAGTATGCAGATAATACTAAGATAGGTGGGGTTGCGGATAATGAAGTAGATTTTCAAAGTCTACAGAGAGATTTATGCCAGTTGGAAGAGTGGGCTGAAAGATGGTAGATGGAGTTTAATGCTGATAAGTGTGAGGTGCTACATCTTGGCAGGACAAATCAAAATAGGACGTACATGGTAAATGGTAGGGAATTGAAGAATGTAGGTGAACAGAGGGATCTGGGAATAACTGTGCACAGTTCCCTGAAAGTGGAATCTCATGTAGATAAGGTGGTAAAGAAAGCTTTTGGTGTGCTGGCCTTTATAAATCAGAGCATTGAGTATAGAAGTTGGGATGTAATGTTAAAATTGTACAAGGCATTGGTGAGGCCAATTCTGGAGTATGGTGTACAATTTTGGTTGCCTAATTATAGGAAGGATGTCAACAAAATAGAGAAAGTACAGAGGAGATTTACTAGAATGTTGCCTGGGTTTCAGCAACTAAGTTACAGAGAAAGGTTGAACAAGTTAGGGCTTTATACTTTGGAGCGCAGAAGGTTAAGGGGGGACTTGATAGAGGTCTTTAAAATGATGAGAGGGATAGACAGAGATTGGTGGCTGTGTGGGATGAGCTTCCAGTGACGGTGGTGGAGGCAGGTTCGTTTTTATCATTTAAAAATAAAATTGGATAGTTATATGGACGGGAAAGGAATGGAGGGTTATGGTCTGAACACACGTATATGGGCCTAGGGGGAGAATACGTGTTCGGCACGGACTAGAATGGTCGAGATGGCCTGTTTCCGTGCTGTAATTGTTATATGGTTATGCTGGAAAATCGAAGGTAGACAAAAATGCTGGAGAAACTCAGTGGGTGAGGCAGCAATCACATCACATTAGTCTGAAGAAGGGTTTCGGCCCGAAACGTTGTCTATATCCTTCGCTCCATAGATGCTGCCTCTCCCGCTGAGGTTCTCCAGCATTTTTGTCTGCCTTCTACATTTAATGATCTTGCTATATGCGTCTTCAATACCTTCTTTCTTGCAGTTGCTTGGTTTGGTGTCTGAGCTGCTGAAATGAAAGGAAAATTCATCAATTTACTACAATTGCAACTACCATACACATCAAAAACAAATTGGTATGGCTTATTATCAACATATACAGTTAAAAAAACTATTCATGTTATTCATTCAAGTTTCTGATAACAGCAAGGAGGAAGCTGTTCTTAAATCTGGTATGTGCTTTCAAGTTTTTGTATCTTCTGCCCAGCAGGACAGGGGTGGAGAGAGAATGACCCAGGTAAAAATGTCCCTGACTAGGAAATAAAGTTTCCCCCTTCCCCTCCCCCACCCACCACATAAAATACCCCCAACTAACATTTTGTTTTTTAACAGGACTAAAAATAAAAAAATAAAATAGAGGCAGGAAACATGTTCCCGATGTTGGGGGAGTTCAGAACCAGGGTCCACAGTTTAAGAAGGAAACACTTTTTTTCAGAGTTGTGAGTCTGTTGAACTCTCTGCCTCAGAGGGAGGTGGAGGCCGGTTCTCTGGATACTTTCACGAGAGAGCTATTAAAGATAGCGGACTCAGGGGATATGGGGAGAAGGCAGGAACGGGGTACGGATTGGGGATGATCAGCCATGAATGGCGTTGCTGGCACGAAGGGCCGAAAGGCCAACTCCTGCACCTATTGTCTAAACCTCTTTTCAGTAGTTGAGTTTAGTTACCATGGACACGGCTGCTACTTGTTTACCTTGGGAATACTGGTCGTGAAAATGGAGTGTACTGAAGTGATGACCTTTAAGAAAATCCACCACCCATGTAAATCGGGAAGGGGAGATTTGCTGGTCGGATGGGTGACATTTCGGGTCGAGACCCTCCTTCAAAGTCTGAACAAGGGTCTCGACCAGACATGTCACCCATGCCTTCTATCTAGAGATGCTGCCTGTCCTGCTGAGTTAATACAGCATTTTGTGTCTGTCATCCTTCAAGTCGCATCATCTCACTTCAATTGTTTAGACATGGAAGGTCACACTTTTACACATCTTCGCCATTTTTAACAAGTGCACTTAAACAAGTGTCCATAGTCCAATACATTAGACTTGTTCACGATCCAACAATTACATAATCTAAACATTTATATTCCCATTAATAGCACACAAAGTCTCACTACCGCACACAGGTTTACATTAGTGAATGGATGACTGAGCCAGGCTTTGACTTTTACAGTTTGAAGAAGAGTTTCGGACCAAACGTTGCCTATTTCCTTCGCTCCATAGATGCTGCTGCATCCGCTGAGTTTCTCCAGCATTTTTGTGTACCTTTTGACTTTTACAATATGGGGAGAACAAGCAAAATCCTTTAATGTGAATTAGTCAATAGCAATAACTATTCTAAATGATTACAATGGAAATGTTTAACAAAAGAAATCGCAGCATTCCTTTGACTTTCTAAACCATGCAACAAATAAGCAGGTTATTCACACGGTTCTAAACACCATACACACCGAATACACAAACAATTCTTTAAAAGACATGCATTAAATTAAGAGCTTAAATGACTATTTGTAAACACCTTTTCCCTTTTACTCTTACTCGTTTCAATTTTGACTAAATACATTACTCAGTGAACATTTGTTCCATTAATACATGGTTGTTCATGGAAAACTAATCACTATTCTGTTTAACAAAAAAAAAAACATTAATAGGCTGCTGAGAAAGCATTGCGATTACTATCAGCCATGGCGTACAAAACCATCACAACAATGCTTTTGAGGATAGTGGGGAAGCATCTTTCTCATTACTGCTGCATTGTTTACAAGTTTGAAAATAAGTAACTACACTCTCATTCTGATAATTCACTGGTCAGAGGGATCACCTGTTACGTCCTCCATCTTCGCCTGGTTTTCCTCTTGCTCCGGTGCTTGATCATCTGCTTCATCCGCCTGCCTTTCCTCCTCTTCTTGATTTTCCTCCTCGTTGTCCTCCTCTTCCTCCTCGTGCTCCGGATCCTGTTCCTGCTCTTCCGATTGTTGCTGCTCCTGAGGATTTTCAAAAGAGTACTCGCCCTACGCACAAAGTGAAAAACACCACATTATAGTAATCAGATCCTCTCCACATGTATGAATGAACGAATTATACTTTATTGTCAAATGTGACAATTCACAGTGATGTATTCAAGAGAGTTTGATTTAGCTCTTAGGGTTAACGGAATCAAGGGATATGGGGAGAAAGCAGGAACGGGGTACTGATTTTGGATGATTAACCATGATCATATTGAATGGCACTGCTGGCTCGAAGGGCCAAATGAGCTACTCCTGAATCTATTTTCTATGTTTCTATATTCTTTGTTTTGCAAATGCAAGGTATGCAAAGAGTCATCACATCAAAGGCGTCGACAAATTTACAAGTATTTGATTTTAATACAAACCATTTTTAACTGCTTCTACCAGTAGTATCAATTGTGGATGGATACACATGCATAAGAAAGACAGATAGACTGGGCCAGACAAGGACAAACTACAGCACAGGAATGGGCCCTTTGGCCCACAATATTTATGCCAAACACAATACCAAGTTACACTAATCTCCTCTGAAACACATCCCTCCATTTCCATGTGCCTCCCCAAAATGCCACTAACATATCTCTCTCCACTGCCACTCCCTGGCAGTGTGTTTCAGACTTCCACCACACTCAGTGTACAAATAGCTGCCCTACACATCTCAACTGAAAGCTATGCACTCAAACATTTCATTTCCCTGGTGCCGAATTCCACACATGCAAAACCACAAAGCCATGTCTTTTTGGATAATTATGCAATCCAGCCACTCTTGGGAAGAAATAATAGTTTTCCAAACAAAGAAGATTTGGTTTCCGTGTTTCACCGTAGAGAAGCATCGAGGGAAATGCCACAGGCAGCTATCATGCTTCCTTACCCAGTTCTGCAAGTGTTTATGGACTGAAGGGCCTATTCCTTCAAGTTGTTTTGGTCTGTCCATGAGGGTTCTTGGCAAAAAAGCCCAAACAAATGTCAAACACTGCTGCTGCACTGCCCATGAAAGAGATTTAAATTCTGGCAGATAATTGTTGTCTGACTCGGCCATTTTTATCATTACTAGGCCAAGATCTTAAAATTAACTCAATATTATTGGCAAAATAAACAAAATCTGCTGGAGGGATTCCGCTTGGCAGACAACATCAGTGAAGGGAATGGACAGGTGACGTTTCAGGCAGGCATGATATTCACCCCCAGAAAAAAAGTAGGAAATATTGGCCAGGGGGGTCCAGGAGGCCAGTTAGGCCTCCCCAGTGAGGGTTCAGGGGGCTCCTGCATTTTCAATAAATTGAAAGTGATTCCCAAGCTTTCTAATAGTTTACATAACAAATGTGTAGATTTTTTCTAACATATAACCAGTAAAATAACCACCAAAAGATAAATATTTCATGAAACAAAAGACTTCAAACAGCTAAAAAATCTTTACAAAAATGTTACCTGAAATGTGTCTGCCCGGCACTGTGTGCAAACAGAACAAAAAAAGTGATTTTGGCTGCAGCCATCTTCTGCTTCAGTAAGGAAAACTGGTCAGTGATTGGACGCAACTCCCTTTGGAGACAGCGGTTGATTGGACGCCAAATAATCGGACACAAAAAAATTGAAAAATAGGGGTGGGGGGGGAAAGCAGAATTCAAATTTAAATTGGGACAATATCATGCCTGGTTTCTGGTTCGGACCATTATTCAGACTCTGGAGATGGGTCCCAATCCACATTGCCTATCCATTCCCTCCACAGATGCTGCCCGACCTGCTGAGTTCCTCCAACCATTTGCTCAAGTTTCCACCATCTTAAGTCTCTTATGCCTCCAATATTATTGGGACCACTTAAAATTACAAATTCAAGGAAGCAGAGCCTCCAACAATGTTCAGAGCAGATATGAATGGAAAATAAAAGACTTTGCTGATATCATCTACCACATATTCATATTTTGTCTCAAGAGCCGGCTACCTTACCTATAAGCCTTACCTTTAAGTAGAGATCAAGTTGATCCTTTACAGTCGCGTTGTTCAGCATGCTATTGGCCGTGAGGAGACTATCCCATCTGACCTGTTCATTGTAAGTCTGAAAGAAAGAAAAATTAGCAGTAAGAAGCAATAAACAGATTAGCTACTGAGTCACTGAGGGAAAAAAACCAAAACCCAGGAGTTGCATATTCCTAGAAATACATGTCATGTTAAAGCATCTTTATTCCAGCTTCTTAAATATTAACATTTAAGTAGGTTCTATATAAATAAAACCTTATTTGTGTTTCAGACCAGACTCTACCAACTGTTACGGCTTCTTAACCCTAAAAGAGCAGCCTTTAAAAACTCCTCAGCTGTCATTTATAAGCTCTCTCACCAACCACCCAAGTCGCGCTTATATCACCATCCACAGTTGTTTCCCCCAAGCAACATTAAGATCTCATTCACCTCTTCTTAAAACTAGTATACAGCAAGTCCTTGTTTTAACGGACCTCTTGGTGATGGATTTTGGTTATCCATCACAAAGAGGTCCGTTAACATAAGGATCTACCGACAGCGGCTGATGCCACCTTGCCCCCTGCTTGCACTCAATCCCCCCCCCCCACCTAAATCCCGTTCAGTTTAGCTTAATTTATTGTCACTTGTACCGAGGTACAGTGAAAAGTTGCGTGTTGCGTGCTACCCAGTCACACCATGCCCAACTCGCACCCTCAACCCAGCCGCTTACAGCCTCGGCTCTCCACGCCACCCACAGCTGGCACTGTCTGCCCAACCACTGGCTGCGCATGCCGCCCCCTATGGTCCGTAATAATGAGGGCTTAATGTATTACATTCCATGCAACATTCATTAACTAGCCTAATCAGTTTACTTGACCTGGATAATATAAAATAAAATGTAAAATATTTACACAATCGTGTTTTAGAAACCTTAGGATCGGCACAAATATACAGCAAAACTTTCTTTATGGAAGGGAAACTTTCATACCTTCTTTCTATTGATATGTACATTGGAGGTCAAATGTAGATGTACAGAATTAAACTGGAAGGGAATATAGGTGTGGCAGACATCACAATGAACGGCTTCAACCTTTTTCATATGATCATCTGAAGAAACTCCTAAAAAGACAAAATCCATATTAATAAATCAATAAATGCTGAAAAAAATTCAGTTAGGACACAAATTCAAAATGACATTATTAATATTTTTGCTAACTTGCGCAACTGCAATTTTCCAAGTAAAAATATTTCCACAAAGGAGGTGTGGATATGAAGTTTTTGTTTAGTATACAGCGTGGAAACTGGCCTTCCGCGACCGACCGCCGATCCTCACACATTAACACACACTAGGAACAATTTTAGAATTATACCAAAGCAATTAACCGACAAACCAGTATCTCTTTGGAGTGCGGGAGAAAACAGAAGATCAAAAAATAAAACCCACAAGGTCACGGGGAGAAGGTACAATCTCTGTACTGACTGCCCTCGTAGATGGGATCGAACCCGGGCCTCTGGGGCTGTAAGGCAGCAACTATACCACTGCACCACAGTTCTGCAAACTACAAATGAACGGAGATCATACACAGGATGGTGTGTGACTTGGATGTTTGGAACCAGCAGTCGAGTGCAGCGTAGGAAAGCTAGTAACTGTTGTGCAATTCTGTACCGTCGTCATCGCTCGGAGTAGAACATGGATCTCATCTTCTCTGAGAATTGTACGGCAGCAGGTTGTTGCAGGCGGGGGAGGGAATGGTTGCTTGAAATCAAAGTTCATACCGCTGGGTTGTAAGCTGATCAAGCAAAATAAATGATGCCTCAATGATCCAAAAATCCTGTGATCTACCATCTACATGTCAATACCAGATGGGCATGAGTATGGGGGAAGAATATAACTGGTGGTCCAAATCTCGAGTGATCAGACCTGTGACTACAGTTTATTCATTAGAACATCTCTAAGGTATGTGAAAGTGCACCATAAAGTGTTAGTAGCTGACCACTGATGCCAATTACTGGGTGTCACTCCACACAGTAAACAGAATTCCATGTGCTGAACCACAAAGGAGCCAATAAATAGTTTACCCGTTAAAACATCCTTTGGAAGACTTTGGGCTAGATCCATTAGTTCCTGCTTTAGTTGTTTACGAGCTGCACTTTTCTTACATTTGTATACCATGGATGCCTAAATGAAATTATTGAAAAAAGTCGATCAGTTTTTATTAAAGGATTATGACAGCAAACTTGAAGTTAGCCAAGAAAATGATAAATAGCCAACAATACGAGTTAAGAGGCTAGGTGAAATCAGATGGCGGTACACTTGCATCCAGAAGGCAATATGGATTCAAACACAATGTGCAGTTTACACTTCATGGTTGGCTAATGTGGGGCTGCTAAATGAGTAGAAGTACCAGGTCTGAAGAAGTGTCACAACCTGAAACGTCACCAATTCCTTCTATCCAGAGATGCTGCCTGTCTCGCTGAGTTACTCCAGCATTTTGTGTCTACTAGTATTAGTGCTGTGCTGCTGCTAGATGTCCTTCCGGTACAAAACCTAGATCTCATATACGTTAACCATGTATTTTAGTTTAGTTTAGAGATACAGAGCGGAAAAATGCACTTCGGCCCACCGAGTCCGCACCAACCACCAACCAGTACATTAACACTACCCGACACACATTAGGGATAATTTTACACTGATACCAAACCAATTAACCTACAAACCTGTATGTCTTCAGGAGTGTGAGAAGAAACCGAAGATCTCGGAGCAAACCCAGGTAGGTCAGGGAAGGACAGACCCCAAACACCGCACAGACCCGTAGTCAGGATTGAACCCGGGTTTCTGGCGCTGTAAAGTAGTAGCCCTACCGCTATGCCATTATGCCGCTCTGTAAATCAATTGAACTGATCACAGAGTAATCGCAGAGTAAGCCGCTGCAATTTTGGTCAAAACATTTTTCCTCAGTCATCTTCCCTAAAGCATCCAAATGGTCTGAACATTTTTGTGTAATTATCCAAATGTAAGTAATTTCATACAGGGTACTTTACAATTCATTCCAATTCCATAATTACACTACTGCCATATAATTTCTAAGAAGCAGTAATCACTAAAGCTGTATAATTAGCAATTCTCTCTTTCCCATTGTACATATTAATGTAAACTACTTAAGTAATTCACATCACTGGGCAAGTCAAACTATTCAGTGGAGGGTTAGTTCCCTTGAAGGTAGAAAACAACATGATTTAAAAAAAACAAACAAAGATTGTGTGCAAATAAACATATTCAAGAGAATGTGCTCTGCAATTTGCGTTAAACCCCTGCAACAGAATATCAATAGTCCAATTACAGTCAGGCTGAATTTGCACAGTAAACCAGAGCTGTTGAGCATGAGGGAATGAATGCCATAGGCTGGAGCTCGTCTACACTGATTACCATAATAAGCTGAGAAATTAAAAATACTTAATTACACTGCTCGGTATTCAAGCAGTGCATGGGCCTTCGCAGCAGAGTACAGATCAGATTCAGATTCAGATTCAATTTTAATTGTCATTGTCAGTGTACAGTACAGAGACAACGAAATGCAAGTACAACCACTGAACAGGGCTGTCAGTAACAAATTACACCTCCCAAAAGAAACACCATTTTATAGGAAGAACACATTGGATGAATAATGTAGGTGCACAAAGAACACAATATTTAATGCATGCATTCCATGGGTTTTATGGACCAGAACAATAAACAAAAGCTGCAACTTTGCTGAACCTTGGGATGCAATTTTAAATGTTTTTGATAATTTGCTAAGTTTATGTCTATTTTGTTGTGTTATCGTAGGTGGCAGCTATGAGAATAGTATTATTCATGACCAAGTTATGGTTTCTGAGAAATAAGCATACTATTCATTTGGCCACTTCAGAGAACAGCACCATCAGGTGTGGCATTTTGTAGTCGAGGCTTTAATCTCCTGTCTAAGTGGATATATAACGGATCACCATTTAAATCAGCAAGAGGCCACAAAAAAACTTTAATTATCTCCTGCTATTTCCCCCTACAATTTTTGGCCATGAAGTGTTTTGGGATATACAGCCAGAGCATGGAGACAGGCCCTTTGTCCCAACTAGCCCATGCCAACCAAGATACCTCCAACCTTCCAATCAATGCATCTGTCCAAATGCATTTTTGCACTTTTAATTACTGCTCCTCTGGCAGCTCATTGCACCCGAGGTCCATTGTCCATCTCTCCCCCCTCACCTTAAGCCCAAGCCCTCTTAAGTTGTAGAATCCTGTAGCCTGGGAAAAAGGCTGAGAGCATGCCAGTTATGATGCTGTACACTTCATTAAGGTCACCTCTTATGATCTAAGCAAAGGCAGTCTATTCAGCCTTTCCTTGTGCCGCCCCATTACTCACACTATCTCACTTTTGAAAGCCTCCCACTTGCCATCATCCCCTTACCTGCAAACAGACTCTCCAAATCAGCCACTACAAGTCCCCACCTAATGCCTCCAAAATAGGCTTTGCCCAAATTTTGCACCTTAACGTAAGCCTCCCCTATCCTTCTCCATCATATCATATAACTATTAAAAGTCTGATCTTGGATGTGTGAGTGTGAGTATAATCACATCTGCTCAAAACAACGACGCCCTGACAGTAAACGGCGTCGCAGGCCACCCCCCCCACCACCGCAACCGTGCGTTGAGGGGACGGTACCCAACGGGTCCCAATTGGTCTAGTACCTATTAAAATCGAATAGAATAATGGTCACTTGTCCTAAACTGCTCCACCACTGATACTTCAGTCACTTGTCCTACCTTGTTCCCCTGGAGGTTCTGTATTGTGCCCTCAAAGAAGTTTTCTTGGACACATTTAATAAATTCCATCCCATCTAGGTCATTTGTAAACCATTGCAGATCCAGTCAATATTATGAAAGTTGAAATTTCCTCAGAATACAATCTTATTATTTGACAGCTATCAACAATAGCCTGACGCATCAGCCCCTCTAATTCTCACCGACTTCTTAGGGGGGCCAATATTATAGATCCCCAAAGCGAGATGGTAAAATGTGTTATATAAACGTGGATCCTTTCATTTTTAGGTTGTCCATAAATCTGTCTGTGGCCTTTTGGTGCTGGTCTGCATCAAGTCACTCCACAGAAGCTCAACTTGTTAAACTAATTTCTTGTAGGAACAGAAAACCACCGCTAATATATGAATATTGAATTCAAGGACATTAAATGTTGCAGTATTGAAGCAAACTACACAGCACAAAAACTGAATTTGCAAAAAGATTTTTACAATTCACTTCTCTATAATCACTTTCAAAGAGGAACAACCTACATGAAGAAATTCCGCAGCTCCTTTTCCAAACTTAATGTTTTTTCCAATGAAATCGATTGTCTCTTTATGGTAAGGAGTTTCCAGATGAGCTTCGATCTCCTCTTGCTCTGTAGTTCGAAACTTACAAAGGGAGCACGTAAACGCTTTCCTACAAAAAAAATGTCAATTGCACATCTCACAAAATATTTCCAAATCCCCAAAATAATTGGTTACAATTCTATTTGAAAAAGGAAAGGGGAGGAGGTTTCCACTTCCCATTCCTCAGTAGATTCTTGCACTTTTCAGATAGCACCTTGCCCAAATCTAGCTCTAAAAGCTCACTACATTTCTGGAAATCCAAAAGAACAGCACGTGCCAAATTAGTTTATTGTAAAATGCAGTAGTAAAATATAGTGCAGAATAATGATATATCAGTCAAATAGAAAGGACAGTTAAAAGGATTCTGCCAGTAAGTGTGCAAACATAACCCCTCGTGACCTAAAGGGCCTGTCCCACTTAGGCGTCATTTGCATCACGCAGATGGCGCGCAAAGATTTTGTACATCCCAAAATCCTGGGGCGCCGCCCACAACCGCGCGTCACCACGCACCATGCACGCGTCTTTGCCAAGTGAATTCATTGACAAATTGCAAGCATTAAAAAAAAGACCGTGTATGTAATTTCAATAATATGCCTCGAGTCAAGTCAGTGTCATAGAGTACGGAAACAATCTCGCCCATTGCTGACCAAAATGACCATCTAAGCTTGTCCCATTTGAAAATATCCACAAAATGTTGATTAACCTTTCCCCCCTCTCACCTTAAACCTATGCCCCCCTCGTCCTCGATTCCTTTGCCCTGGAATAAAGACCCCATACATTCACCCTATCTATGTCCTCACAATTTCACACAATTTGATTATATCACCTCTTAATCTATGCTCTGGATAAAAAAAGTTCTCGCCTGCCCAGCCTCTCCCCCAACTCCGTCCCTCGAGTCCTGGTAAAATCCTTTGTTAGATCCTAGAGATAGGTTTTATATCGCCATATTTACCTCGGTAGAGTGAAAAGCTTTTGTTTTGCGTCAAAAGAGATCAGATTATAAATACAATTTTAGTTGTAGACAATAGAATATAATTTTTAGCATTGCAGTGTATCAAGATCCCACAGTAATTCTTGATAACCTTCACCATTGCCTAACATCTCCAAAAGTGCAAATTCTAAATCCAAGTATATCTTCTCTTACAATGCAATGTTTTTTTAATTTATAGCATCTAACTTGCAAGTAGGTTCTGATGCCAAGTTAGTTCTGTAGCATTTTAAACTTACCGGTAACCCTCTCCATATCTCGCAGAGTTCCTTTCACGCCTGCGTCGTTGTTTTTCTCTTCTTGCTCCCAGTTTCTTATCCTCCTCGTCATCCTCAGTATCAGACTTCTGTTTACCTTAATGGAGAACTTATATTTCTTTAAAAAAATTATGGGGGAAATTAAGTTCATACACGAGGAAAAAAAAAGTTACATACCTTCAATTATATCAAAGCATTCATATTCATCTGGATCATATGTATCTTTAGTTAAATCTTTATCCTTCAGGAACGGATCCTTGCTAGTACTTAATACGGCCATCTAAAAGCAATAATTAAAAACTTCAAATTGAACTGGTGTCCAAATGTTAAACCGCTTATAAAAATAATCATAGGAAAACAAATGCTTTTGATTTGTCCTGCATGATTTACTGTTACTTTATAAGCACTTGATCATAGACTCCATAAGACATATTTATGTGGTTAAAGCGATATCTATATTTAATGATTAAGAAGGAACTGCAGACGCTGGAAAATCCAAGGTAGACAAAAATGCTGGCGAAACTCAGCGGGTGAGGCAGCAATCGCATCACATCAGTCTGAAGAAGGGTTTCGGCCCAAAACGTTGCCTATATCCTTCGCTCCATAGATGCTGCCTCTCCCGCTGAGTTTCTCCAGCATTTTTGTCTACCTTCTATATTTAATGATCTTGCTATATGCGTCTTCAATACCTTTATTCTTGAAGTTGCTTGGTTTGCTGTATGAGCTGCTGAAATGAAAGGAAAATACATCAATTTACTTCAATTGCAACTACCATACAATTTTTTTATTTTCTTTTTCTTTTTTGTATGGCTTTGTATATATTTGATTAGTGTTCAAATGTAAATAATTTGGTGTACATATAGTGGCTGGTTTACATATGGTGTATATATAGCTGCTAAATTTGTATAAGATAATTACAAGCAGTTGAATAAGGGGTGGGAATTAATAAGCTTGGCTTCTTCCTGCTCCTTTTCGGACACATACGATTTCATTTATTTATAGATATTGTTTATGACACTTTATAAATATTTTTGCTTTGTTTTTTGTATGCTGTTTCACATTTGCTTTTTATTCTTTTATTCTGTTCGAAATAAATAATTTAAAAAAAACACACAAAAAAACCAACTTGGCATGGCTTATTATTAACATATACCAATATACAATTAAAGAAAACTATTTATGCTATTCATTCAAGTTTCTGATAACAGCAAGGAAGAAGCTGTTCTTAAATCTGGTATGTGCTCTCACGTTTTTGTATCTTCTGCCCAACAGGACAGGGGAGGAGAGAGAATGACCTGGGTAAAAATGTCCCTGATTATGTTAGCTACTTTTGCATTCCTAAAGGCAGTGTGAAGTATAGATGGAATCAATGGGGGTGGGAGGCTAGTTGTATGATATACTGGGCTGAATTCACAACTCGTGGCAATCTCTTGTGGTTTTAGGCAAAGCAGTTTCCATACCCTAATTAGTCTTGTCATGGTGACAATGAGCTGCTGACGTGCAGTGTTGCAAGTATTCTTGCATTACAGGGCCAAAATCCGAGAAGGCAACCAACGTAAGGATGTCGCAATGTTCAGCAGTTAGTGCTGCTGTTTCAAAGCAAGAGCCAATCTAGCTCAATACTAATAATAATAATAAATTAATTAATTTTATTTATGGGCGCCTTTCAAGAGTCTCAAGGACACCATACAAATATTTAGCAAGTAGAGGAAAAACATGTAAGCGGAATGAAATAAATAGTAGAGATATGACTGGTACACAAATTAAAGACAGAAATATAAAACCCAATACTGAGTTTTGGTGTTGTGTTAAATATGGATGCGATCCATGATCATATAGATTTCTCTTGGGTGCTCCACATTACGCTCTTGTCCCAAATATGTGCTCGCACGTTAATTAGCTAATGTTAATTAACCCAAATGAAGATGGATGGCAAGGAAATACACAAGGGCAATGGGACTGCTTTGGTGGATGTCAGCTTACATACAGTGAAGGAAATGTCAGTGTTTTCTTCCACTGAACACTGACCTATGGTTTGCCAGTTGCATAGAGAATGAGTACCTACGACAGTGGACGACTCATACTGCCTTAACAGAAGAAAAGCAGGTATGTGGCAATCTAGCTGCTCATGCCTATTCACTCATTTAATTAAATCAGGGTTGATATTTTAACTGCAGTGATTTTTGTGAAAGGATATCTAGTCCTTCAGAACGCCGACACCTTTCAATCTCTCACCATTTTAAAACACTCCCTATTTATTTTTTACCAATGTGGGTGATGTTATTTTTCTACATTCTATTCCAAATGCCATATGCTTTCCCTTGGACTGAATCTGTTTAAATCCCCCAAAGCCTTTCTGCACCATCCTCTTGTTTCTGGTCTGTATGCCCCTGACTCTACTTCCTTAATTCTATTTTTCAGTTCTTCACTACTAATGATTTCCTCCAATAATTACAATCGTACTTCATATATATTCTGCACTTCCAGTATACATTGTACATCTTCTACGACAATGTAATTCAGCATTACTTAAAGTTCAGCCTCTCTAATGATTTGAGATATTTTAATATACAGCCTTCATTGCACTATGGTCTTATTCATTATTCACTCCCTGAAGTAAACCATCTGTATGTCTTCCAAGCTATTCCGTAACATACCAAAGCAATGGCAGTCACTGCCCTGCAGCATCTCAATTGAGGGCATCAGGTTAAGATCAATCTGCTTTAGCACAAAAATGTCCAACTAAATGACTTTGGACAAGCCAACGCTAATTAGCATCAATACTACGAACATTTCAGTTTCTTTGAGATGATAATCTCGTGTTATGTTTAGAGGAAGGTAAAACACTTAAAGTACTTACCAGGTGCTCTGACATTTTCAGCAGGTGCCAGTCTCTGCTTCTTTACTGCATCTCTGTTCGGTTGTATCCCTTTCCTTTTCATGCCCCGTCCAGAATTTGATGCAAACCCACCACCTCTCTTGTATGACTGATAACTTGTATTACTTTGTACGAGAGGTTTTGAGCAAAGATTATAGAGCTCCTCTAGTATCTTTGATCTTGAGCACACATCTAAATCTGATTGCTGCAATGCATTTTAAAAGCAAGTGTGAATTGTTACTACTTTAGTCTCAAAAACATTCAAATTTACTTCTAGCGTGCATAGCCATACCAAAATGTCGCAAAAATTTCATCCAATGCATAGAAATCACTTAAAAAAAAAATAAAGCATGAAATGAATTTGTGTCAAGTCGTGTACTAATAAACTTCACAGTACCAAAGTTGGAGTTGATTTTTGCTCTAAATTCTATTAACCATTTTGAGAACTGTTTACTACTATCGTTGGGATAATTCTTTGGGATTAACCTAAATCAAAGATTTTAGTCCTCAGATTTGATGAAAAAGCTCAGGCTTATGTCAAACATACATGTTTAGTTCTTCAGTTATCTTCATCCCCATCTCCCCAAGTTGCAATACTGGTATTTTAGTGGTATAATGAAAATGCACGCATTAATCCATTCCTAAATGCCCAACAATTCAAATTTAGAATCTGTTTGTTGAGCTAGTTTAAAATGCCACCTGAAACAGGACAGAAGGGAGCAATTATGTCTCATTAATGTTGCACAGCCCTGCCAAATAAAGGACCAACCATAGCTTTCAGTGCAACAGAGTTGCAATAGAACACTTGGTTATATAATACAAGAATGAAGGCGTAGATAACCAAGGTGGTTTCTGACCCATTCTTTCAGGATAATTAAATCAGAAAACTTTAGAAGAAACGTGGAGAATAAAAAATACAATCAAGATGTACCCTGAAGGTCACCTTTACAATTGAAGGTATTTTCACTCAAGAATTTTGTTTTTATAATTTGAATATAATTTGGAACCACAGAACTCATGCACAAGTATAATTTTAATAGATTTCTCAACTGGGGCAAAAGCTCCACTCTCTCATAAATTGACAGTTTTTGTGTTACAGCATTTGGATTATGCTCAAAGGTGCATACATGCAAATCTCACTGCAAACACAAGTCAAAATCCTATTATCATCTTTAGTTTCCCGTATTAGAACTTAAGCATTGTATGGGATAGCACACAGCTCAATAAGTTAGTTTGCTGTTCATGATTAATGTAAATTTCTGCATCCATATCTAGAAATTCATGACATTGAAAATCTTTATAACTGACTGCAAATTCCCCAATTTACTCTTAATATATTTGATTTGGTAAACATTAGCCTAATTAGTTAATGCCAGTTAAATAGCATTAAAGCATTTGATTGTGTTATCATTCTACCATTATCAAGCAATTCTTTAAAAGTCTCTCTAAAAATGGATAATCTATGCAGAAGACTCTTTTGATATCACCAGTGCTTCAAGCATGCTTTGTAAATAAATGTATTAGTCGCCTCATTAACTGGACCTGTATTGCTCTGATGGTCAATAATGCAAAATCGTGCAACTTCTGAAGAATTTGCTATTGGGAAGTAATAATGAGCATGGAAGGAAATTATTTTATTCAAATCAGTGCTGATTCAACAGACATCAAGATCTCACAGCCTCCAAGTGTAATTATTTCAATGGCAAACTATTCCTCTAATTCTTGCTGAGAGGTTTCTCAGGGCCAACAATATCATCATATTACACAACACAAGAGCCAGAACAAACAGGCAGATCTGGAGAAAGCAAGTTTGAAGATCGCAGACAGCAAATGCATACAGACTCCACGCATGAAAACACGAGATGTTGTTTTGAGTAGATTTGAACTGGAATTTGGAGGCCACATAATGAGTTAATGATCATCATTAGAATCTGGAAACTTTGCCAAGATTGTTCAAATGAAGTCCTCAAAGTGAACTATCAATGTTTTGGTAATTTTCAATTTCAAGGCTAGGTTTACAAAAGTAAAATGTGTACTTGCCTATATAAAGGGACATCAAAATCCAAAGTGGTCAAAATATTTGTTGAAAGAAAAAAAATATTAAGAAAAAGAATATTTTCCTGAAAACTTGAATGATTTTTGTAGTGTGGGCAGATGGTGTAGAACATTTAAATTTACAAAGAATGCTTACAATGAGTAGTTCATATAAAGTGCAGATTGTGACACCTGCATGTTATGGCAGTTACAAAGCATACTATAAAGAAACTAGTAATAATAAATGAGCAGCGCATTTAGTTTAACATGCTAATCATAAATAATAAATATATACTTTAGAAAACATTATGCACCAAAATATTGAAAAGATTCAAAAAATATTTAGAAGCTAATCTCCACAAGACCCTTTCTTTAAATAAATACATAAATCACACTTGTGTCCAAATTGTTTTAATTAATTGCCCCAAAACAGGTTGTGTATATATTGTTATAAACTATAACACTGCAAGTGCTCTTGGCCAATTCCTCCTAAAAATATTTCCTTAACTGTTTTATTTTGTAATAAAACACCTTGTGTAAAATCCAAATTCCTATTAAATTTAAACTCCTCGTGTAAAATCCAAATTCCTATCAAATTTAAGCGGATATCAAATGCAAGTTCACAAATTAAGATAGAATTGTTAGATCGACTAAGA
Source organism: Leucoraja erinaceus (assembly GCF_028641065.1). Classification (NCBI taxonomy): domain Eukaryota; kingdom Metazoa; phylum Chordata; class Chondrichthyes; order Rajiformes; family Rajidae; genus Leucoraja; species Leucoraja erinaceus. The sequence continues at coordinate 6,927,213 of NC_073386.1, read as the reverse complement.
AATATGCAAACAGCAAACAAACTCCTTCATGATGAGATTTTGCTCCTCACTAAGAAATTGGCTTTGTAATCAAAACATTAATCAATCAAACAATAAAAGATTCAAGCAGAGGGATATCGAATCACACCTTGTATTTTAACATGGACACAATGAGCACAAGGTTTGATTTTAATCTCAAGAGTTCAGTAGTGAACTGAGTACACAGCCAGAAATTCATTTGGTCAAGAGGGCACATTATTTTTTAAGAAGGTGGTTACGGACAGACACACCAGGTTGCCTGATCTGAGCAAGCCCCTCGAGAGCAAATTGGGCCTGGTATCAGAACTAAAGTGGCACTAGGTCTGTCCATTGAGATCTACAGCGTTACCAAGTCTTCAAAATTATGCTAAATTCAGCACAATTTCCAATGGGTGCTTGACCAACAATATGGGTGCAAGAGCCAAAAATAAATTTCCCGGCAATGAAGACGCACCCCCATTTTGAGTTGCTAAGTTTTGAAAAAAGGCTGATGGGACATAGAATTTCTCACGCTCAAAAAAATAAAAATAAAAAGAAAGTGACAATTCAATTTGCCCAAGGCTTTCAGATCTTCTCCATTCTGAACGACTGAATGGGTGGCGGGAGTGGAGGGTGACGGCAGGTGGAGAGATGGTGGGGAAAATGGGAGTGCTAAGGAACTAGGAAATTCAAACATAAGGATCAGTAGTGCCAAAACGGGAGCGGCCACCGGCAGCATCCCCGGGCTGGCAGAAGGCGCTAAGGTGGAGGCCGGTTCCGCTGTCCGGCCCAGCGACCGCTCGCAGCCACCCGAGCTACTTCCCTCCCCAGCCACAATTGTTGGCATGATCCCTAACCTCCTACTTCTCAAAGCTCCTGCCTGCGCTGACCTGGGCCAAACTCCCCACACGCTGTGCAAGGAACTCTCCCCCCCAACGGCGCTGTCCTTTTACAGCCGCTTCCCATCAGCTGCCAGCAATGAGGGATAGCCAAGTCTCTCTTTCTTGGCTAACAACCTAACCTTCGGCCTCCAAGACACAGGTAAATTTTCGTGTCTTACCTTTGGGTAAAAAAAATAGCGTCTTCATTGCCGGAAAATACGGTATGCCCACTGCAGCCATGGCTTCCGTTTCTCATTGAGAACATTGGTGACCTGGCACAGCATCTCTTGAACTGCCTTTAGTACGAAAGGTCTTGTTGCAAGAGCGTTTTTCATAACAAAACAGATTTTTAACAAACCTCACTGCAGTTCAAATGTTTAAAACATATGCCACAATTTGAGGGGTTTTAAAAGGGAAAAGCATTATGCAATTACCCACTTTTAAAATGGGTCCAAACTTAACACCCACCATTAACAAAGATTTGCCCAATTTTAAAACAGTAACTATATTAAAGCAACCGTTTTAGTCCATGTGGCAATTTTTATTTTCTCTCACTAGCAAAATAATGCTAGTGATCAGAAATGTTGTATCCTTTAAAAATAAGCTGGCATGGGAATAGAATCTCAAAGATTCTGTACTTACTTCTCTGCCTCGACCTCTGCCTCCTCGTTGTCCTCTCATCTTCGAATAGGATCCGCCTCCATACTCGGTGCCAGAATAAGCAAGCGTTCCCCTCCCCCGAGAGCCTCCAGATGAAGGCTTCGAAAGGGGTGTCGAGAAGCTGCTGTAGGAAGAGTAACTTCCTCTTCCCGTATCCGAATCAGCCCGCACCCTAGGCTTTGAGCTTGAATGTGAGTAGCTGTCATCCCAGCTAGACCTGCTTTTATCATATAATCGGCTCTGGCTTCTACCTTCATAAGGGTCAAGGTATTGATCACCGAAATTCCTGTCGGAGCTCTCGGATCGATCAGGATAGCTATCCCCAAAGCGGCTTCGTCCTGGTTCATGTAAATCGTAGCCAGATCTATACAGATCATGGCCATCCAGAGCAGACCTGGAGTCATGCGACTCATAAGGTCCAAACCTGGAAAAATTGCACAGTAAGGAAACCGGTAAAGTTACCAGTGACATATAATAAATCCAGAAAACACTATTTACCTGCTAAAAAGGGTTCAAATAGTCATCCCCTTTTTCGTAGGTATATTCTTGTTCATGTATAATTTATATACAGCATTAATTAAATTATTAAATGTACTTTGAAAATAAGTTTTCAAACTTAACTAAAAAGGCAGCATTTTTCCATTAGTGATTTAAGAATAAGGCTTAATTTTTTTATGCTTACAAGCATAATAGATTTACAAGAGTTCTTCACCATTTTTAGATTGAAACTATTTGTCAATGGATAATTGTCACTAATAGTATTCAAAACACACTTTTGTTCTGGAAGTTGCCACTTTCCTATAGATTTAAGAAATGAGAATGAAAACTTATTTACAGCAAAGTTAAAAGCATTTCACTAAAATGTTAAACCCTACCTAGAATATGAAAGCAGTTTTAGTTAGCAATGATAAGCAGCCAACTTTTATAATTGCCAGAGACACTTATACAAGTTATGCAAATTATTTGTTTTATCTAAATTGTTTTCTAATTAAAAACACTTAATTTAAATGTGTCCACAGAGCATTTTATTTTATATCTAATTATAATAACAATGTTAACCCAATTACCTTTCATATCCACAGCTGATTAGCATGGAGATGGCCAGCCGCTTTGAAGCTGAACATACCGAGTCCCCAAAATCATCAGTATGCTTACATGCGATAGAAGTTAGATATTTCTTTCAAGAACTGAAGGGCAGGCACCAGGAGTCTGCCTAGACATTTCACCAGATTTGTGCTGATAAACCTTTCAACTAAATTTGCAGATGTAGTATCTCAACATCCCAAGGCTCATATGCTCCAAGATACCCATTTCTGCCCTAGATTCAAGTAACTTCAATTAGAACGGAATATTTTCCCACTCTTGAACAAATGCAAGTTCAAGCATCTACAATTCCTTTCACATGCAAGCATACAAATGATGACATACATCCTACACAAAACTGCAAATGCCAGTGCCTCTTGCAACCATAGTCTTGGAATTAGGCTCTCAAAATTCAAATTGGGTACAAGAATCAATAAACCAGGGATGTGTGGGGCCTTGCATGCAACCAATTAAAATAACAATATAGGGGAGGCAATTTCTATTTTTCCCTTTGCTGGCAGAATAATTTTATTAAGCTACTGCAATTCTGTCAGAGTGTTTGTGTGATGTGACTTTGTGTCCATTAGAAACAGGTTTAAAAAAACAAACCAGATGAATTTCTACCATCGGGGATAGATGACTATTGTCTACCGTATTGAGCTACACTTGGGACTGGTTTCCACCAATTAACTTTTAAGTTCCCAGGGTTTAGACGTCTTAAATTGTAATCACCATGAAGGCAAATTAGAGAAATAAACCTTTAATGTCTCCTTCCAAAAGGCTTTTGGCTATGTGAAAGAGATCGGTTCTTGGGGAATAGACAATCAGAATGCCCAAGTCAGATGCCTACAAATTTCTAATATTAAAGACATGAATGTGGAACAGTGCATAAATTAAGAAAATACTTCTTACAATGGATTTTTGGTGCAGATCATTTGGCAACATCTTTGGTACAGATCAACTATTAATTGGCAATAGAAAGCAGGCCAAAATAATTCACCACGGAATTTTGAAATTCATAACCGGGCCGTATTATTTCTAGATAACCTGCCTAGTTATGTTAACATCTGAACTCTGTTATTGACAATATAGCAATCAGCTCCCGAATTAAAGAGGAGAATCACGTCTAAATATAGGAAATATTAAGCTACTAAGCTTGCTTCACCTACCTCTCACTCCTACTAGGAGTCGATTCTGTGTAAGATCTGGAGCTCCCTAAAGCGACACGTTCATAGTCACCACTCATCATACCTTTAATGGAAAGAAAGAGATACTTTTCACCTGCGCTCAGTTACATGCATATTTACATCAATTAATTAAACATTTTAAAAGACCATCAGTCACTGGAAGCATTCAAAAATAAATAAGAGCAGGCAGATATATGCTTTGCAACAAGGCAAATGGGAGACAAAATGATCTAAGTGCATGCAACTAACCGACAGGGAGAGCTAGATTGCCCGAATGAACATTTCCCATTTCCTCTGTATTAAAGCATAAGTATTCAGCTTCACTCGCCCATCTTGCTAGCTCTGTGGGTAAATATAGAACTAAATGCAGCACTTAGTCATACAGGTAAGTGCGACCCCAGGTCTAATATCTGTTCCAAATTTGAGATAGATAGGGAGTGGGTGGGAGGGAATAAAATATCCACCAACTTACTTAGAAACACTAATTATGCATATATGTTGTGCTGTCATTTGGTCAGTTCAATGCTCACTTGTGAAGTTACAAATGGAAGTGTGCATGCTAGATAAAAGAGAAATCACCTATTTTGACCCACTGTCCAATAGTTTGAAAAATAAGGCAGAAATGGAACAAGTCCCAAAATTCAGTCCAACACAATCATTACCAATAACGGTTCATTGCATTATACGTATACTGCACACTAACTGCTGGCCCATTTACTATAGTTTTCATCCTTGTTTTAGGCCGCTGATGATGTACACTGACACTCTTGTGACATTGCTACATGTTGCACACATCATCATCGCAGAAACACTCAATTCCAAGCTCCTTTGACCTGCCAATTACACCATGCTTTTTTTTCCTTTCATGGATACATTTCTGAGTCAAACCTAATGCAAATAACATTTGTAATAAACAACATTTTGGCTTCCTTGGTAGATATTGGCTTCCTTGGTAGTTTCCTTCAAAACCCTACTGCAAAACAAATAAGCCCACTTATTGAGGTTATTTTGATCTTATTGAGATGCATAAAATCTTGAGAGGAATAGATCGGGTAGACGCACAGTCTCTTGCCCAGAGTACTTGAATCAAGGACCAGAGGAGATAGGTTTAAGGTGAAGGGGAAAAGATGTAATAGGTGTAAGAAAGAACTGCAAATGGTAGACAATCGAAGTTAGACGCAAAATGCTGGAGTAATTCAGCGGGTGAGGCAGCATCTCTGGAGAGAAGGAATGGGCGACGTTTCTGGTCGAGACCCTTCTTCAGTGATGTAAGGGGAGGGGGCAGGACAAAGATAGGAATCTGAAGGGGTAACTTTTTTACACAAAGGGTGGTGGGTGTATGGAACAAGGTGCCAGACGAGGTAGTTGAAGCAGGGTGATTCCCCAAGTTGGGCCGATGGGCCTGTTTCCACACTGTATCATTCTATGACTATGACTTGATTGTCATCCATTCCAAAAAAAAAAAAATCAGTTTCAAGCCATCACAAGTTGTTCAATAGAGACAACAATAAATTACCACTTACGCTATTAATTTCATTCAATTATTTTGCAGTTAAAGAGGGGAATTTAGAAATGTAGGTCATCTAGTTCAAAGATGTATAGCCATTGAGGCAGAGGCAATTGTAGTGAGAAAATACTAATAGGAAAAGGTTCAAGACAAACTTCAAACTTGCAGACTTTTACTAGTTGCTGCAATTTTCTAATTTTTACCAAACAAAGTCCACCTTGCCCCGAAAAGACATGGGGCTGAACTCAGCAAGTCAGGCAGCATCTCTGAAAGACATGGATGGGTGACGATTCGTAAACGAGAACTCAATGACTACTCATAATATCAGCTTTTTATGAGAATCCCAAAGCATGAAGACATGAGAGGAATGATCAGAAGATTTGGTCAAAAACAGTTGGAGGAACTCAGAGGGTTAGGTGGCATCTATGAAGGGAAATACACAGGTGAGATATCAGATCAAGACCTCATTCAGACTGATGGGAGTAGAGGGGAGAAAGCCAGTAGAAAGAGTTGAGGAAAAGGGGTGGGATAAGAGTTGGCAAGCAATAGTGTTTCCAGGTTAGGAGTCAGGTGGAGAGAGTAACCAAAGTTGGAGGTGTCGAGTGCATATGAGAAAAGGGTGCAAATGGTGCAATTGGATAAGGAAGATGGGAAGTGACATGTAGGATGAAAGGAAAGGATGGTGAAGAAATGAAGAATGGGATCCAGCCAGGTCTGGTGGACAAAGTGGTCCTCTATACTATGTCTGGTCTCACCGATGAAGGGGACACCAGAGACCACCAAATGTAATTGACAAAGTTGGAATATGCCCATGTAAATTCTGTCTCAATTGGATGGGGTCTTTGGATCCCTGAATAGAGGCGAGGAAGGAACTGTAGGGACAGGTCTCGTGCCTCCTGCAATTACAGAGGAAAGTGTCTGGACAGGAGACGTTTGGAACAAGGTGGTCACCATTGACATGAAAAGCCAGGCACAACTGAGGCCCAAATGAGGGCTCAAGACTACACTTTTATTTGAAGAAACAGAGAAGAATCAAAAGAAGAGTTGTTGAATGCACCTACAAGTTCCACCAGACTGGGAAAAGTGTCAGTTGAGGGGAGCTGCTTATGTTTCTACTCTAGGAAGAAACAAAGGGTCTTGAGGCCTTCCTGAAGAAGAATGGAAGTGTAAAGAAGAGGGTGCCATGGAATTGGAAGTGGTTAAAGCAAAGGAGAACATGAGATGCATCCAGAGATAGGTGGGAAGAGACTGGACAAGATACTGCTGACATTTGAGAAGATTTCAGTAGGGTAAAAGCTGACAGAAACAATGAAGCTACAAGAGCAGTCCAGTTTGTGGATTTTGGGTCGGAAATAGAAATGGGCAATGTTGGGTTGAAGAAACTATCAGGGCGGAGGCTGTGAAGGGGAGATTGCCACAAATAAAGAGGCCTGTGATGGTTTTGGAGGCAATGGGCCGCTGTTCGTTGGAAGGGTCATGGTTAAGGCTATGTCTGAGATGTCTGAGAGTTGTCACCCAGCCCCAGCAAGATAGAGGTCAAGATTTTTCAATCAAATATACCAGCAACGGAACATTAAAAGTCAGTCTGCCAGATTGGTGTTGGGGAGGCCAGACTATTTACCACATGCACAAAAAATACTTGCTAAATTTATTAAGAAGTTTCATTAAATTATTAAAAATAATAATAAGTTAAAAAATCACCCAATTTTTTCACCAGCCATAAAAAGCGTTATATATAGTAGAAATATACTACCTTAAAGATTGATAATATCCACCATTAGACTTTCAAAACTTAAATAATGCTGCAAGGTACCCTTTGAAGTTGTAGAACCTCAATTGAAGCTTGCAGCATTCAATGGTAGACAGTGATCGGAACTGTGCATTAGCAACGTTAAATAACCTCATTACAACTGGAAACAATGGGATAGATTTGTATGTAACTATATTTGTTTTGAAAAACACCAAAGATGGCCGATCAAAGTAAGAAAAGTTGAATCATTCGTAAAATGACCATCATCATACTTAACAAACTTTAACATCTATTGGCTTTTGCTTTGTAAAATAAACATTAGGCAACAGTCATAACACAAATGGCATTTCAGGGAAAGAGAATGCAGAAGTCAAGATTCTTTCCCAGTGTTACTCCAACTGTTGATGCTCAGCAACTCGCACCCCACCTGATTTCCTGTTACTACTGCTGGTGCCACTGTCCAACCATTCTGATCCACCTGCCAAAGAAAATATACATAATTATGCCGCCAAATTTAATTCATGAAAGGGAAAAGAGCCTTGAAAACTCGGCTCCGACAAAACTCTGAACACTAATAGCCAATAATCTGTTTATTTGTACTTCATCAGTTTATTTATTCATGTGTGTATAGGGGGGTTGCACGTAAGGTCACTGGGTCAAAGGGCTTGACGCACGGAGCCGCTAAATCCAACTGGAAGACATCCGTCACTTCCGGTATATGTTATTAATGCTAGAAACGCATACTTTCCTACCTGTTAAAAAACGCCAAAATGTTGAATTTGTGCGCTGAAAAAAAGTGCGCAAGTCGGGGTAAGTGTGAAAGACATGTACCCAACTAGAATTCCAAACGTGAAGCAAAATGAAGATATAGAGAAGCAAGAACTGAAGGGACTACGGCAGCTAAAGTGCTTGGTAAACATTGAAAATATTGGGAATTATCGCGTTTTCTCACTGCATTTCATCAAGTAAGGCATTATTTGTGTTTTTCTTGATTCCTTTGGTATCTAAAAATTCTCAGAAGTGATAAATCTGGCCCTAAATTTTTCTTCAGATGTGTTTTCATTTACAGGTGCACAACCTTTTATCCGAAAGCCTTGGGACCAGACAATTGTCGGATTTCGGACATTTTCGGATTTCCGAATGGAAGATTTTTAGCGTAGATTATGTAGGTAGCGCGGGCGGCTTGAAAAGTCTGGAGTGGCTGCCTCCTCCCCGGAGACCGGGGAATCATTGTAAATCATTGCATAAATGTTAGTCAGTTAGTTTGGAGGGATTTTATGTGGTGGTGGTGGTGGTGGGGTGTGAAGGGGGAAACTTTAATTCTTAGTCCCCTACCTGGTCGGCGACTCCCAACATCGCGGAGCTGGGGGCTCCGTCCGACCGCGAGCGGCGCCGGTTGGAGCTCCGACCCCGGCAACTCTACCCCTGGCTGCGAGGCAATCCAAATCCAGCGTCGCCCGCGGCCGGACGCCCGCAGTCCCAGCTCCGCGAATGTTGGGAGTCGGCGGCCACAGCGCTCCGGAGCTTACCGCACGGCGACCCGGTAAGGCATTGCCCGCTCCCCGCTGGTATCCCAGCGCTGCGACGCCGCCGACTCCCAACATTCGTGGAGCTGTGGCTGCGGGCGTCCGGCCGCGGGCGGCGTAGAGTTGCCGGGGTCGGAGCTACCCCGCAGCCAGGGGTAGAGTTGCCGGGGCAGCCCCAGCTGGGAGTTGGCGGCCACAGCGCTGCGGAGCTTACTGCACGGCGATACGGTAAGGCATTGACCGCTCCCCGCCTCTCCGACCAGGTAGGGGACTAAGAATTAAAGTTTACCCCTTCACCCCCCCCTTTCACATAAAAGCCCTCCAAACTAACTGACTAACATTTAAGCAATGATTTACAGATGTTTAAGTGTCTCGCCGGTCTCCAGGGAGGAAGCAGCCGCTACAGTAGTACAGACCTGGGTTGACCGTGGGTCGTTTCGGGTCAAGTTTGGCGCCAAACGCGATCTTTGTTGTGCAGACGACATCCTGGGAAAAAATGGCTGGTTTTCGGAGTTTTTTGGTTTCCGGAACTCCAGATAAAAGGTTGTGCACCTGTATATGTAAAAACCCACTTGGGAACCATGGGCGATTAAAAAAAATTACAGCCAGATTTATCACTTCTGAAACTTTTTAGATGCCAAAGGAATCAAGAAAAAACACAAATAATGCCTTAGTTGATGAAATGCAGTGAGCTAACGGCCAATGTTCGCCAAGCACTCTGGCTGTTGTTGTCCCTTCAGCTCTCGTTTCTATCTACCGTCATTTCTCCTCACTTTTGGAATTCTGAAGTAGGCTAAATGTCTCACACGCTTATCCAGATTTCTATAATTATTTACAGCGCAAAAATTGACAATTTCAGTGGGTTGTAACGGGCCCGCTACGCTGGAAACAATGGTAAGTGCCTACCTGCATTACATCGCGTGTAATCCATTTGGAGTAGCGTAGCAACAGCACGGGTCATGGGTCGTGACCCAACTGCCGTGAAACCTCCCTATATATTTATGCAATGATATATAGACACATGGATCTGTTCAGTATTCGTGCCGACTATGTTCTGGTGTGCTAAAGCAAAGCAAGAATTTCATTCTCCTATCAGGGACACATGACAATAAAACTCTTTTACCCTTGGAAAAGACCCTTGATGACATTTCTCCAAGAAAACATTGGTGATGCAAAAAAAAAAAAAAAAGCCTGACTAAATGCACCATCATCTATCAGTTTATCCAGGGGTGTCAAACTCCCGGCCCACCGGCCGCACCCGGCCCGCGGGATGCTTGGGAAAGGGAGTGGAGTATATTCATGGCCATTTATTATTTATCTGTACACTGTACACCGAAGATAGATGCAAAAATGCTGGAGTTGCTCAGCGGAACAGGCGGCATGCCAGAGGTGAGAATAAACATTTGACAATTAATTAAACCATTCACTTTTTGTGGGCGACGGCGCCTTGAGCGCCCCCGGGGTGCACAACCGCGGGCGGCAACCACTGCTTGTGCGCGCGGTGGACCAATGTCCGTGCGATGGGAGTGCGAGCGCGAGGCCGCATCATCGCCGCTTGTCCTAATGACAATTAATAACAAGCCTGTTAAGGCCAAACTCAACACCAGGGCCTGCGTGAATAGAATGTCTGTGCACGTCTAGAACAAGATAAGAAATAATGAGGCCTTGACTAGAGACAGCTCCACCTAACATGCTTATATGGGGTGGGGGGGGAGGTTTTGTATCCTCTGGGAAGAACTACTTTTAAATTTGTGCCGAAAAACACCACAAGCAATCTAACTTTCTATATCTTAAAATCTGACTCTACTGGGCATCCATGCGTGCCAAGACTTAGGGCTAGTCTCCTTTGACCAGTCCGTTCACAAGTTACTAATATCTGAGGACCCGATAAAAGGATACACTGATCTATTCGATGGCAAGCTGCCTGGGACCTACAAGATAGCCATTGACCCCAGCCGTCCGTGCCCCCCACCGTGTGCCCCCATACCATGCGAGACAGAATTAAGACTGAACTAAAAAACATGGTCTCCATGGGTGTACTAGCCGAAATCAGTGAGCCCACTGACTGGGTTTCCACCATGGTTGTCACCTTCAAGAAAGCCAAAGACGAGCTCTGTGTTTGCATCAATCCAAAAGATTTGAACGCAGCCATCAAGCGCCCACATTATCCGATGTGAACTGCCGAGGACGTCGTTGCACAGATCGCGCAAGCAACAGTATTTTCCGTCCTTGACCCAAAAAGCTTGTTTTGGCAGATACCACTAGATGACGAGTCATCAAACCTGACTACGTTTGCCACACAGTTCGGCAGATTTAAATTTCTCAGGGTGCCACTCGGCATCAACTCGGCCAGCAAGGTCTTTCAAAGAAACATGGAACAGCTGTTCCAAGGACTCCCGTGCGCCATCATCGTAGATGATATCCTGGTATATGGCAGAGACACAGCGGAGCATGGCTTTAGATTAAGTATATTATGGAACGGGCAAGTGAGATCAACCTGAAATTCAACCCTAATAAATGCAAGTTCAGGGTTACAGAGGTCACATATGTTGGACACGTTTTTACTTCTGATGGCCTAAGTCTGACCCGAAGAAAACTGCTGCCATCACAGAAATGCCAACCCCCACCGACGTGCGAAGCCTACAACGCTTTCTGGGTATGGTGAACTACCTGGGAAAGTTCATACCGAACCTCAGCGAGCTAAGTTCGCCTCTGAGACAACTCACTCGGAAGGACACTGCCTGGGCCTGGTTCCAGCATCATCAACAAGCGTTTGACTCTTTAAAGTCCAAGCTGGCCAGCGCTCCCACCTTGACATTCTTCGACCCGAAGCGTCCTGTCACGGTAACCTGCGATGCCTCACGATACGGGCTGGGCGCAGCCTGCCTACAAACGTCTGCTGATGGGACTGTACTACCTGTATCTTATGCCTCCCGCACCATGACAGACACCGAACACCGTTCTCAAGATCGACTTCGTTCCCACGGAACGCTTGCATCGTCTAGCTGAACACACAGCCGCCGATGGCACGCTCCAGCTACTCTCATCCATAATCAAAAGAAGCTTGCCAGACAGGCAATCCAGCACACCACTGGAGGTGCAGCCGTTCTTCCTAGTCCACGAGGAGCTGGTAATACAGGACGGTGTCATAGTTAAGGGCCACAAAGTCGTGATCCCTTCATCCTTACGAGACGAATAATACAAAGAGGCACACAACGGTCACCCAGGTACCGATGCTGACTGTAGAAGTAAAACTAGGATAAATCCAACGTATGGTTGTGAATGTTGCTCATTAAATAACTACAGTACTGATACTCCATATTAAAAGCATTGATTTGCCGTTAAAATGAATTCTGTAATAACGTGTCAACGGTAGCAGTGACAATCGAACACTGCGGTTTTAATATTTCACGTGATCACATTTTAATTAATCCATCTTTATGGATTAAAACAAATAATAACATTGGGAATTAAAACATATTTGATTGCATTCCGTTATCAAACACAGCCAATGTTCGCTCTGAAGACATTTCCAGCACAATAGGGTCGGGGGGGGGGGGGGGGGGGGTGTGAATCAGTGCAGGATGGTTAGGTCCAGATCCTAGCAGCTGACAACAACCTGGCCCTTAACTCCAAGAAGACCAAGGAGCTCATTGTAGACTTCAGAAGGTCTAGGGGCAGCACGCACACCCCCATCCACATTAACGGGACGGAGGTGGAACGTGTTTCCAACTTCAAGTTTCTGGGGGTCAACATCTCCGATGACCTCTCTTGGACCCACAATACCTCAACTCTGGTCAAGAAGGCTCACCAGCGTCTCTTCTTCCCGAAGAGACTAAAAAAGGTCCATCTGTCTCCTCAGATTCTGGTGAACTTCTGCCGCTGCACCATCGAGAGCATCCTTACCAACTGTATCACAGTATGGTATGGCAACTGCTCTGGTGAGTCTCCGACCGGAAAGCACTGCAGAGGGTGGTGAAAATTGCCCAACGCATCACCGGTTCCTCACTCCCCTCCATTAAGTCTGTCCAAAGCAAGTGATGTCTGCGAAGGGCGCTCAGCATCATCAAGGACTGCTCTCACATCAACCACAGACTGTTTACCCTCCTACCATCCGGGAGGCGCTACAGGCCGGACCAAGAACAGCTTCTTCCCTGCGGCTGTTACATTACTCAACACTGTACCTCGGTAATTGCCAGTCGCCCCCCCCCCCCCCCCCCCCCCCCGGACACTCCTTCCACCAGAAAAAAATTGCACTACTCCGTCTGTATGCACGTAAATATATTTATTAATTGCTCATATCCTATGTCGCTCTTCTAGGGAGATGCTAACTGCATTTTGTTGTCTCTGTACTGTACACTGCACAATGACAATAAAGTTTGAATCTGAATCTGAAGTGGCAGTGGGAGGGGGGTGGGGTTGAGAAGGCAATCGGTGCGGAATGGATGGATTGAGGCAGGGGAATTAGTGCATGTTGGTTGGAGTGGGTAAAATTGTGATGAGAGAGCGCGGGGGATGACAGTGGGTTGAATGGGGGGGGGGGGGGGGTGGGGGACTGTGCAGGATGGATGGGGGGAGCAATGCAGGATGAAGGGGTGGAGCAGTGCAGGATGGATGGGAGGGGGGGGGGGGGGGTCAGTACAGGATGAAATGGGGGACCAGTGTAGGATTGATGGGGGAGTGGCAGGAGAATCAATGCGAGGTGGATAGGGAGATCAGTGCAGGATGAATAGATGGGGGGGGGGGGTAAGATGAGGAGGGGAACACAGGGGATGTCAGTGAGGACTGAATAGAGGCAGGAATAGGGATCAGTGCGGGATGGAGAGAATAAGGGGAGTGGAGGAGGGCGTACAAGAGTGAGAGAGAGAGAGAGGAAGGGGCAGAGGAGGTGGAAAGGAAGGTCAGCGCTCCTCGGACAACACTGGCATCATCGCTCAAATCGCTATCAAAATATGGAGGGGACCGGCAACACAATATCTTGGCGGCCCCGCGCGCATGCGCACACTCACACACACACGCGAGGCTTCAAAGGCCCTGTGAATGGTAATTTCAGCTCAATCCAGCGTAAATACATCTCAACTCTGCCTGTCTCGCCTACAGCCCTGTCTCAATCCAGACAGGGACAGGCAGAGTTGAGCTGGGATTAGCGCTGATTCTCTGCGCTGGCTGTGGGCTTGGGGGCACTGTGCCCGTCTGATTCTCGACGTCTCTGGCCAACCCCGTGCGTGGAGGGGCTTTAGGGTGGGGACGGGGATGGTCCAGTGGCAATTCGGCAGCGATTGCAGCGCCGGAGACCGGGATCGATCCTGGCAGCGGTGCAGGTCTGCCGAGAGTGTTTTGGCACGACTCCCACGACTTTGGCATCTAAAGTTTCAGAAGTGATAAATCTGGCTGTAAAATTTTAAAATCGCCCATGGGTCTCAAGTGGGTTTTTACATACGAAAAGAAAGCGCCTCTGAAGCAAAATTTACAGCCAGATTTATCGCTTCTGAGTTTTTAGATACCAATGGAATCAAGAAAACCGCAAATAATGCCTTACTGTTGATGAAATGCAGTGAGCAAACGCGATAATTCCCAATATTTTCAATTCCGATATCTGCACGGCCAATGTTCGCCAAGCACTTTAGCCGTTGTTGTCCCTTCAGCTCTCGCTTCTCTTTACCTTCATTTCGCGTCACTTTTGGAATTCTGAAGTTGGGTACATGTCTCTCACGCTTACCCCGACTTCCACAATTTTTTACAGCGCAAAAATTCAGCATTTTGTCGGGTTTTAACAGGTAGGAAAGTACGCGTTTCTTGCATTAATAACATATACCGGAAGTTACGGATGTCCTCCAGATGGATTGAGCGGCTCCGTGGTCAAGCCACTTGACCCAGTGACCTTATATGCACACCCCCTATAGAAACTTACAACATTCTTAAGGGGTTGGACTGGCTAGATGCAGGAAGATTGTTCCCGATGTTGGGGAAGTCCAGAACAAGGGGGCACAGTTTAAGGATAAGGGGGAAGTCTTTTAGGACCGAGATGAGGAAAATATTTTTTCACACAGAGGGTGGTGAATCTCTGGAACTCTCTGCCACAGAAAGTAGTTGAGGCCAGTTCATTGGCTATATTTAAGAGGGAGTTAGATGTGGCCCTTGTGGCTAAAGGGATCAGGGGGTATGGAGAGAAGGCAGGTACGGGATACTGAGTTGGATGATCAGCCATGATCATATTGAATGGCGGTGCAGGGCCGAATGGCCTACTCCTGCACGTATTTTCTATGTTTCTATGAGATGATAGTTGGAGAAGAGTAAGAAACATCAGGGACACTGTTTCTCGAATTTAAAGGTTGGTTAAAACAAGCAGCAAATGTTCGAAACTATATTCTTTCACAGTGGTCACATTTGGAGGGGGAGAAGGAGGTATGGAGGGAAGGGGGAGGGAAGGGAGGGGGAGGGAGGGAGAGAGGGCGAGGGCGACAGAGAGAGAGAGGGAAGGAGGGAGGGAGGAGAGAGGGGGGGAGGGAGGGAGGAGAGAGTGAGGGAGAGGGAGGGAGAGGGAGGGAGAGAAGGAGAGGGAGGGAGAGAAGGAGAGGGAAGAAGAAAGAGAGAGGGTTGGAGAGAAAGAGGGCGGCCATTTTAGTGCCGCAGCGCGGGTGGTTGAGGCCACTCCGGTCCCGGTCGGGACATTGAGGCCACTTCGGCCTCTCGGAGCGCGGATGTCGGCCTGTGTCCCACAACGCTGAGGGCGAGGCCTCGGGTTCCCTCCTGTAACATGCCCGAGAGCGGCGACGCCGCCGCCATGGTGCGGTGCGGCGATGAGAGTGTGGGGATAAAATGGAGGCGGGCGGCCTCTCGCTCCTCTCCTCGTATCTCCTACCTCGCATCCCGTCCGAGTCGCTGGGGGCCAAGCCCCGGCTGGAGCCCCGCATACCGCCGTCGTTGTCGCTCATGCCCCAGCTGCGTCTGCTTTCCCTTAGGCCGTCCATGGCGTCGCTTCTCCTTGAGCCGTCCATGGCGTCGCTTCTCCTCCGTCCGTCTCTGGCGCCTCCCTCGGCAGTAAAGATCTCTGCTCGGCAGTGCGACACAATAACCCGCCCTCCCCGGCCCAGGGGCGGGCTCGCGTCACAAGTGATAGGCGCAGAATTAGGCCGTTCAGCCCATCATATAAACATAGGTGCAGGAATAGGCCATTCAGCCCTTCGTGCCAGAGACGGACGGAGGAGAAGCGACGCCATGGACGGCTCTTTCCAATATCTCCTTCTTCGATTTGACCACCGCTATCTTTGTGTCTAGTTCCAGCACCGCTATTCCTGCTTTTCCCCCATATCCCTTGATTCCTTTAGCCCTAAGAGCTAAATCTAACTCTCTCTCTTGAAAAGCCTATTCCACCATTCAATCCTGCCTCCTCTATCTTTCCCTCTCAGTCCCATTCTCCTGCTTTTCCCCCGTAACCCCCGACACCCTTAAAAAATAACCAATTACTTCATAAAATCATAAGTGATAGGAGAAGAATTAGGCCATTCGGCCCATCAGGCCACCACCATTCAATCTGAAGAAGGGTTTCGGCCCGAAACGTTGCCTATTTCCTTCGCTCCATAGATGCTGCTGCACCCGCTGAGTTTCTCCAGCATTTTTGTGTACCTACCATTCAATCATGGCTGATCTATCTCTCCCTCCTAACCCCATTCTCCTGCCATCTCTCCATAACTTCTGACACCCGTACAAATCAAGGTTTGGCCTCCACAACCTTATGTGGCAATGAATTCCACCCAATGACTAAAACAATTCCTTCTCAACTCCTTCCTAAAGGAACAATCTTTTATTCTGAGGCTATGACCTCTCGTCCAAGACTCTCTCAATAATGGAAACATCCTCTCTCTCAAAGGACTATCTTTTTTTTTTTTTTTTTAAATTTTATTAGAAGTTAATACAGCACAAAACAGTACAGTGGCACCTAATTTTAGGTGCCAACTATGTAATAACGTAATCCATTCTATGTACAACCTCTAGTTTTATGTTATAAGAAAGAAGTAAGCAGAACAAGAAAAAGAAAACAATAGTAAGGGGAAAAAGTGGAAAAATAGATGGTAGAGAGTAGAAAAACGTGAAGTGTGTATATAAAAAAATAAAAAAAGGAAGAGAGAAAGTGGAAAGTAGAAATAGAAGAGAAGGCCCCTTAAAAGAGAATTTTTCAAATCTGTATTCGGAGATGTAGCTCTATCCGCGTCATGAACTGAAATCAGCAATCCTTACGGCACCGCTGCATCACATGATTCCAAAAAGTCGATGAAAGGAGACCAACTCTTTAAGAATTGGTCATATTTATCTATTAGTCGGAGTCTCATTTCTTCAAGGCGTGCTATGTCCATCATATTCCTAATCCACATTTTAACAGTTGGTGTGGTTGTATTTTTTCAAAATTTAAGTATCAATTTCTTTCCAATTATTAACCCATAATTAAAAAAAACATTTTGATCTTTATTTAAATTGGTATCTTCTCCTATTATTCCAAATATAATCCATTCCGTTTTGGGTTCTATTCTTGACTTGAAAATCTTTGTAAATATATCAAATATATCACTCCAAAATTTATTCAACTTTGTACATCCAACAAATGAGTGTGTTATATTAGCGTTTTGAAACAAACATTTATCGCATCTGGGAGAGACGTTTGGATAAAATTTATTCAACCTCGTTTTTGAATAATATAGTCTATGTAATAATTTGAATTGAATTAAATTATGTCTTGCATTAATAGAACAGTTACGTGTATTCATCAAATACTTTTCCCATCTATCCTTCGAGATCTTTATCATTAGCTCTTGTTCCCAATCTTCCCTTAATGCTTCTGTTGAGGGTGATTCTCTATTTAATATATTATTATAAAAGTATGATATTAATTTTTGTGAATCAGCCTTAATATTCATTGCTTCTTCTAAAGGATCTAAAAATATAGTTTGAAATCTATGTGTATATTTCTTCATTAAGTCACATACCTGTATATATTTAAAATATTGATTATCCTTCAATTTAAATTTTAATTTTAATTGTTGAAATGACAACAGTTTGCCCACTTCATACATGTCCCCTACTTTCCTAATCCCCAGTCTATCCCATTGTTGATATGTGTTGTCGATGAGAGAAGGTTTGAATGCGGGGTTGTTCAATAGTGGGGTTAGTACTGATAAATTATTTAATTTCAAGGATACTTTTATTTGTTTCCAAATTCTTATTATATTGTGAATAATTGGGTTCTTCTTATATATTATACTATTCAATTTTATCGGTGAGAGCAGGATCGTTCCTATATCGTGCGGATAGCACTCCTCTTTCTCCATTCTTATCCACTCCAACTGCTGAGTGGAACTATCCAGCCAGTATATTATGTTCTTAATATGCACTGCCCAGTAGTAATATATAAAGTTAGGTAATGATAAACCCCCAACTTCTTTAGATTTGCACAAATGCTTTCGTTGAATTCTATGTGTTCTGTAGTCCCATATAAAATTAGTGATAGTGGAATCTAATTTTTTGAAAAAATATTTTGGAATATATATTGGGATCGCTTGAAACAAATATATTAATTGTGGTAAGAAAGTCATTTTTATAGCGTTAATTCTCCCTATCAATGAGAGTGGAAGCGTTTTCCAAAATTTAATCGTATCATTCAGTTTATTTAATAGTGGTATAAAATTGGCACTAAATAATGATTTGTGTCTTCTCGTAATTTGAATACCCAGGTACTTGAATTTTTCTGTTGCAATTTTGAAGGGGAATTTTAGTAAAAGGACTATCTTTGATCAGACTTTGCTGGCTTTATATCGCACTAAACGTTATTCCCTTATGTATCTGAACACTGAATGGCTCGATAATCACGTGTAGTCTTTCCACTAACTGGTTAGCATGCAACAAAAGCCTCAGTACACGTGACAATAAACTAAACTGAAAGTGAACTCCGTACCACCTCCGTCGCCCACAGGGACTGATTTGAAACATCATTCACAGCTTAAATAATTACATTTTATTTATAATTATTTATTTATTACCCAGCTTAAATCCGCTATTGGTTTGTCCCAAGCCTCTCCCAGTGGCTCCATAAGTAGTTTGTTTTGATCTAGCACCCATTTGCTGAGATGACGTTTTACCCATCTTACTCTGTTCCAATGGGTTTTCAAAGCCGTGAAATCCGGTAGACCTCGATTGTGGAATTGATCCAACTGCCAATTCAATTGGAGCAGTTTTTCCTCTTGGTCCAGAGTTCATCGTCTTCGATGCTCTAGAGCTACATCTTGAACCCTCTTTCCAATATCTCCTTCTTCGATTTGACCACCGCTATCTTTGTGTCTAGTTCCAGTTGTTTATTTCTTCGCCTCATCTGCTCCTTTCATCGCCTCTTCTCTATCTGTTCTTCTTGTCGCTCAATCTCTGCTTCCTCTTGCTCAATCTCATGTTTCTTCTTCAAGGCATCCGCTTCTATTGAGAGAGCGGCTAGATCAGCTTCAACTCCCAACTGAGCAGAAACTCTTGATACCAAACTGGCTATAGAACCAGATTTATGTCCTGATCTTCGTGTAGATACATTCGAGATACTATCTCGTGGTGTAATCTCATCTACCATTCCATCACCTTGTTGCATCGCACTTCCAGCTGTTAAACGTGTAAGTTGTGGTATCATTTCAGATAACCACTCCTCCGCATCATCCATGTAATCATTGAATATACCCACCCTTGGCTCCCACCACTGGGTGTGTCTTTCACGTTCTTCCAGAGATAGCTCTGAGTCCATCAGTGCATTATGTTCATCTTGAACCTCCTGGCAGAGGTTAAGTGGTTGACTCATATTAAATTCCACTTTGATCACGTTCTTGGCTGATTCCATTAGTTTCTTCTGTTTCTCAATTAATTTGGTAACCTGTTTCCATAATTTGTTTCTCATCTACTCAGCATTTTTCAGAAATAGAACTCGGCCTTTCTCAGTGAATTTAACTTGTCTCTCATCGCCATCTCGTGCTTCCTCAGACGTGATACTTTCTTCTTGCTCCATGGATTCAAACAGGTTTTGGCAGATTGCCAAGTCTTTAAATTGAATGAACAGAGTCTTCTTCTTTCTGCTTTAATTTTATGTAAACATCTTTTCTCAGGTACAATAACAAACTGAATATCCAGACATCATCCCTCAACCTTCACTAGGTTAATAATGATGTTATTTGAAAAGGAATGTGCCTTATCTTGACTTCAAATCAATCCAAGGTCGGACATCTGAATTTCTCCCAGCAATGGAAAAACACTTTATTGGCTATCTTCCAAGCTGGTGGCTAGCTTTCTGGCTCTTCTTACAGAAGCCGTTTAGAATTAAAGTTTTCTGACCTTAAAATTCAAAGTATAGTCGATTTCTACTCACAATTTTGTGATAATGTCTTCAGATAAGTCGTGTCGCTGTCGATGAACCTCTAGGCCATCTCTGGCCGAGATCTATTGTCTTCAGATCCTAGGCTGGAACCGATCTTCTGGCTAAAACCTCTTTCGAGATCCGAGCCTAGTCTTCTGTCCCACTCTCTGGAACTGGCTTTCACCTCCTTAAAGAGGTATCCTTCGACTTTGTGCAGCGGCAGATTTTTATATCGTTCAAGAGATTACTCTCTCTAGCCACAGGAGACTACATGGTTAAGGAGAATGTCGTAATACACATGTGAGCTCTCCGTGAGACCTTCAGAGTTTCTTCAGAGATAAATCTTCATGACTAGGGGCTAGTGGAATCAATAGATATGGGGAGAAGGCAGGCACGAGTTATTGATTTGGGACGATCACCCATGATCACAATGAATGGCGGTGCTGGCCCGAAGGGCTGAAAGGCCTCCTTCTGCACCTATTTTCTATGTTTCTATGACACAGTCTTTTGATTTATAGTTTCTTTGTTGTTGAAGATATAGACAATAGACAAATAGACAATAAGATATACATCCGACCTTCTTCTCCGACTCGTACACTGTAATCTTCGTCAAACTCCAGCATATCGCTTTAAACGTTAGAAAACTCCTCGTGTTTCGGTTACACTTCACATGGTCGAAGGTAAACCTTCCCCATGTAAGTCCAAAACTAAACTAAAAACTAAAGTTCTGTGTATGAAACTCAGCACCAAACATGCCCTAGAGTACGTAATAAATCCCACCCACATAATAACAGGCAGTCTAAAATTTAAAGACAAATGTCATAATTAATGACACACAAAAGAAGCCAAATGGCCACAACACCATTTTGTGGCACCTCAGAAACAAAATGTTTATTTCTTTGAAAACAGTACCTGTGCCACTACTGATACAAAGAATGACAAGCATATTTAATTAGGATATCTACAGAATTTAAAAAAAATTAACATATGAGAGAAGCTTGCAGAATTTATTTTTACACTTAAAAGTGTTCAAAGATGTCCAGAATCCATTGAACCACATATAAAGAGTGCATGTTGGTCCTTTTCTGTATGTCTATTAGATCTTGATTTTCTTAAATTAAAAGACTCAACAAATCCAGTAAACAGTGTCTAAATATAAACTGTTCCTTTTTGGAAAATACACTAAACAACGGAAATAGTCAAGAAAAATGTTATTCTATTCTGTTCTGCAAATTTGGACTTTTATGTTCTGTGTTACTGCAATTTTGAAGGGTAATGAATCTTGCTTCACATTCAACATAGATTTCAGCATTAGCTATGAGCCTTCTTGATCATTTTCATAAAACAATATTTTCTGATTGTTTACACAATGAATATCCAAAGACAAACAGTGCAGTCATCCAGGATGCAATTTTTTTAATGTCCCATTTAAAGAAAATTATCTGACCATTCTTGATGATAGAAATATAAAGATTTTGTTGTATTGTTATTGCAATTTCACTAAATAATCTCTAAATTAGAGAAAATAGAATAATTAACAAGGACCCGCACTTAAAATTTCAGAATGGGAACTTTAGAAAGCTGCAACATGGCCTTTTTAAAAGTGCAATAAATCAGTTTATATAACTATTTATTCACTGCTTTTAGCGTGGTTATTTTAACACATCTGAGCTAGGAATGTGGAATTATAGACCTCCTTTATTGCAATTTTTACTCAAATAAAATCTCTCTCCTAAGTTTTCCTAAGAGACCAGACCAGAAATTAGCTGTTATTTTGCAATTTTGTTTTAGCTCAAATACTGGAATGCTCAGATCATTTTTTAAATCACATTTGAGAAAGGGCAGTATCACCATTTCACAGAACAGTTTACACAGACAGAACTTGGAACCACAATCTGGCATGAACTGATATTTTGTAAAATCACACTCAGCATTAATCGTGCTGAAAACCACTTGATCATTTGCAAGATTACTGGCTGAAAATTGACATGGCACGTTTGGTAAATAACTGCTGGCTCTTGCGGAGGTTAAAATAATGCTGTTGTCTATTTTGTCATTATAGTTGTTTATTAACTGGGTCTACACTTGGCATGCTTACCTCAGCCTTCAGTCTATTTGAAAAAGGCTTGTCTATTTGGATGTAGAACAGATATGATTCTTCAAAAAATTGAGGAACAGAATTGGGGCAAGGTTCTCTAAACGAAAGAAATTGGCTTCGTTCAATAACACTTATCTTTTACAAACAAAACCAAATCATTGTCAATAACAAGAAGAGATGTGACTCTCCTTAGTGATTAACTTTAGCTAAGAGCTAAGAAAAGCAAGAGCAAAGATGCTCTAAAGTGATACAATGATCAATACATTACTGAAAGGAAAAAAGGTAAAATAAAACTCAGTAAGATTTCTTTGCAATGGAAAAGATTTACAGCAAAACAAAATAGAAAATAAAATTACTCAATTCTTGAAAGGGTAAATAAAAGGTTTCCACTGATTGCCTAATTGATGAACACATGTGGTCATGGACTCGGGATAATTTCAAGAACAAATAGCAAATTACAGAAATGTCTACATGCTAATGCAACATAAAATGTTATACCGCAGTTTAACAGGTACAGGTAGTTCAATAAAGAAGATTTTTTCTAAATATTTGGATAAAGAATATCCAGCAGTAAGAAAGAAAAATAGATTATGAGTAGTTTATCCATATGAGGAATATGTGTAAATAGAGATGCTAGGTCCAAGGGCTTCACCAAGCACTATATAATTTCTAACAATTTCTTACAATTTCTTCGGTAAGATTTTTTTTTTAAATTACATTTTTTGATCATATAAATATTTAGCAATATCGTTTGCACAAATATAACATATGGCTCATCAATGTTGATGAAGGAAGGACATAATAGAGTTAGCATTCTGATAGAGTAACCGTACATGAGCTCTCGATTGTGAGCACTTGATGGCTGAGTGGCCATTGGTCACTATTGACTTTCTGAAGATACGAGGTGCACTCAATTTCCCAAACCTGTTCTGCTATGCAATTAAATAATGTTTGATCTCCCTTTTAAATCATATTTCCACATTGATGCTACAAAAGTCAATTTCAAAACAAATGAAGTGTTCAACTGACCACCTACTGTTCCAAATTTCTATTACCTTTTTGTGTAAAGCAGAGGTGTTTGTGCACCTTACAATCCTACCCCAGGCCAACCCCACTGTGTCAAGTACCTCCTGTCATGTCTGTGGAAAGATCTGCAGCTCCACACTGGCCTCAGTGGCCATCTCAGTACCACAGAACTGAGTGGAACCAAGTCATCCTCTAATCTAAGGGACAGCCTAAGAAAATGAAGCAGTTTTTTTAACAACATTAAATTTGAGGTTCTGATCCCCTATTTTATTCATCCACCAAAGGAAATATTTTCTCTCCATCAACTCCCTTAAATAGTTTAAAACATCTCAATTTGATTACCATTTAATTAAGCAAATACAAACCTGCCTGTGAATTGATCATGTAAGTTCTGGTATCATTCTGGTGTGTACGCGCCACAATCCAGAGATTCAAATATCATGCCTTTTGTGTGCTGAACAGCATTGAATGCATTACCCTAGATGGGTTTTAGCCAAAGGCTTTGTACGGCTAAATATAACTGTTTTATAAAACCACTTGTATTCAAGCTCATGGAATAAAGGAGAATATTCCATTAGTTGTACAATATAGTGTAATATGCTGCAATGAAGGAAGAAAACAAGCTGTCAATTCCCTTTATCTGTAACTTGGACTAACATTCCCATTACTCTATAAAGAAATGTTTACTCACTATAAAAATCCAGGTTCTATGTTCATACTTTAACAAATGATCTACAGAGGAACCGATCAATAGCGAGCTGGAACCCCTGTCAAATGTCAAAATAGGTCATTTAAAAAGAAGCTGCATATTCTTATATATGTCCTTTCTTGATCTACATGTGACTCCAGAACCAGAGAAATGCGGTTAACCATGAGTTTTAAATGCTAACTTTTGGCTGTCATAATATATCTCATGGATTTTCATGGTATCAGAGACAGTCACTTTGATCCTCTGGATTCCAAGTTAGGATTAGCAAGTGGCTGTATGATGTACACGATCAATAATTGCACAGAAGTTATACGCTCCTTCTCGTCAACTCTGAGATGCAAGTCTCAGTAATTCTGGAATCAGGTGCAGCAATGTTCATTAACAAAAGCTCACTTATCCGGTACTACATTAAAGATTTGCAAGATTTGCAAGCCCAATAGACTTGGATGGAAATCCAGTTATCGAAACTGATAAAGCCAGCAAGGAAGTACATTCCTGGTCAAGATGTCGATTAGGGGTATATATATTTGACTGAGCTATGGTGATTAGAATCATTTTCAATTTCTTGACTGCTGAGAATGACTCAACTCCAGTAAACAGGACACTAAGAAGGTAAAGTTGTTTTCAATGTTGCCAAACAAAGAAATAGCAGTATCAGAAATGAGAGCCGTGTCTTCCATTGTGGCCCTCCAGTATGATACACTTCCTTATGTTAGGACAGCTTGAAGATGGTCATTGCTCTAGAGTGCTAGAATTGGGGAAATGTACCCAGCAAAAGACTTGAGAAAACCGAAAAGGAAAGAAAAATAGGAAGGGAGAACAAAGCAAAAGTTATCCTATTGATGTTTATATACGTCATAACATAATGCAGATGATCTGCCAACCGTATTCCATCTTCCATTGATGTAAATATTAAGTTGTTTAATTGTAAATTTGAATCGGTAAAATTCAATTGAAAGTACAGAATTGAGCATAAGGTGTCGATTAGGGGTATATATATGAGAGTGAGCGATGATGGTTAGAATCCTTTTCAATTTTTCAACTGCTGAGAATTGTCTGCCTTTCTGAATTAGAAATCATAAAAAAATTAATCAGTTAGATTAAAACTATCACATTATCTTTTACCTGGAACTTTAATTTATACCCGAAGACTTTCTTCTCCATGCATAATTGGCTTGCCAACTTCCACCGATCCCCAATGAATATCACTTCGCTGACTATAAATCCATCCATTTCTTTCTGCACTTTCCTCATCTTTACCAGGTCTTCAGTTTTTACAGCCTCAATTGTACCACCATTGAATTCCCTTCTCCCTATTCTGTGACAAGCACTTTGGCACCGTGTCTTAAATGCATATATTGGTACTTCTCTGCGTTTATAAGGAGTGTACTTTCTTCGGCCTTTTGTTCTCCCCTACATTTTCTACTGCTAAGCCTGGCACCTTTTTGTAAGCTTTAAAAATCTTGAGATATCTCACTGTGTTAAATAACCAAGAAAAAATAAGTTGTAGTTTGGAAAATCATCTTCGGTGATTATTTAAAAAATGCAGATATATTTGAACAGTATACCACCAGACATTAAAAATGCATAGAAAGTAGATTATTCAACCACAGAATTCACATATATTGCAATTCACTTGGACTCTCTGTTTATGAATTCTTCTCTGACATCATATGGCAGTGTGTTGAAAATGTCCTCTTCCACATTCAACTGACCCCTCTTCAAACACTGGCACTTTTCCAGTTCAGGTGGCAAATACTGCAGTTTGTTGCCTTTCAGGTCTAGCTGGCGAAGTTGTATCAGGTTTTTCACCTTGGGTGGAATGCAAGTCAATAGATTATGTGAAAGTATTAATACCCTGAGCTTTGTACAATAAAACAATTCTAAGGGTAATTCGGACACCTTGTTACTCTCAATGTTGAAGTAGTGAAGATCTTCCAGTTGTTCTATCTCAGTGGGAATGCTTGTAATAATATTATGGCCAACATCTAGGTGCCGTAGTCTAGTGAGCTTAAATAGATTTGACGGAAGAAAACTAATGTTGTTTTTAGTTAAATAGAGCATTTCGAGTGAGCTGGCTTTGACAATGTACACAGGAATCTGTGAAATTTTGTTGTAGTGAAGTTTCAGCGTGGTGAGTTTGCGAAGATGCTGGAAACTAGCTAGTTCTTCCAAGGTCCTCAGGTTGTTGTCTTTCAGGTCCATTTCTTGAAGATTGCTCAGGCTAAATATGGCACTTGGGATTCGCTCTAGGTCACAGCTGTACAGTTTGAGAACGGACAGGCAAAACATCTTTCTGACGCCATTGAGAGTGGTGAACTTTTTGCCCTGATTGTCAATAGTGAGGTGCTGGAGACGATGAGCAACATCAATGACTGCTGCAGGTATTTTAGTGACATTTGATTTTAGATGCAAAGATTTAAGCCGTTCTAAGTCACACAGCGACTGCAGGACAATAGAAGACTTGTTGTCAATTAACAAATTTCCTTCAAGGTACAATGCACGCAGATTTTTCAGACAATACATCCACTGTGGTATTTCATAAGAATTTGCAAACCGGACTCTTAAAATTGTTATTGTGTCTTTCAAAAATGCGAGTGCTCGGTTTTCCACTTTTATTATACAGTTGTACACCCAGAGTTCTTGGAGCGAAGTTTGTTGTGAGATGGCTGCGCTAATTGAGACATCTTTAATAAATTCTAACTTTAATACTTCCAGGTTATAAATATCATAAACACTATTCGGAATACCAGGTAGCATAAAGAGATGTAATTCAGTCTTGTTGTCTTCATTAGTCGTTATACGTTGCTGAAGCTTTTCATGTGTCCATTCATAACTCAAATTTAGTTGACGGAGTTTGTTTTCACTAACATCAGACAGAAACACAGCAAACTTTCTGGCGTACAATTTGTCATATTGGTCAATAAGATGCAGTAAAAACGCAAAGTCGTTTTTCACATCTGGAATGTCATCAATCCCAGTTTCCTCTCGGACATACGCAAATGAATATTCCTTAAGTTTAAAGTAAAAGATCCAGTAGAGCGTGTAGATGCATGTTATGCAGTAAATGAATATGACCACAACATACACGATGGACAACATCCTGAATATCCTCCAAAGGCCATGGATGCAGAAAAATTCTGTGAAACCTGTAATATGGATTCGATCTACGCAGTGGACAATATGCTTCATTTGAGGAATCCGTGTTACAAAGTAGGCCAGAATGAGAATTGTTTGGATAGATCGTAAAATAGTTTGCCTTATGTACATCATGTAAAGAATATGGCCTTCCTCAGTGTGAAGACGGAACTTCTTGACCTTTTCAAACAATGCCTTCGCTTGTTCTCCTTCCTTTTTGTCCAAGATTTTCACGGCCGCATGACCATAAACACCGCCCCCAACCGTCTTGAAAGTCTTGGATGGGGGCTTGCACAAAGACGCTTGTGGTTCATTCGCACATATTCTGTCATTACTGCTTTCATTGTGTCCCAGTAAGTGGACTGTATCAGAAGATTGCTGCAGGTTTAAAGAACACGTGACAGACGGTTCACCTGATAAAACTGTTCTTTGTGGTATCTGTAGGTCAGAATCCTCGTAAACAGTTTCTGAAAGTGCCTTGGTCGTCCATTGGGAATCTAAACACTTTCCGAGGATTGATATGAAATGTTCAATTTTGGAACTTGTTCCTGGAAATTTGAACCAGAAGTTACTGCTTATCAAAAATATCAGTGTGTGGATGATAGCTATGTAAGGGAAATACTTGGAATACCATTGAATTGCATTGTCGTAACAATACTGATCCATTAGATTGTACTGTTCACGGTCTAGATCAGTCTTAAATCCTGAATCAAAACTATTCAATTTACGACCTTTAAGAGCACTTTGATTCCATTGCATGGTGGCCATTAGGAAGCCTTCTGGCACAGGTACGCAGATTATCTTGTCTGTTGATATCTGTTTAGGTACAGAAGGGAAAATAAATATAATTGAGTTAATCAAAAACACAGTATTAGAAGCTCAATTCAGTTTGTTTAGTTTATTGTCACGTGAACTGAGGTGCAGTGAAATGCTTTTGTTGCGTGCTAACCAGACAGCGGAAAGACAATTCATTATTACAATTGAGCCATTCACAGTGTACAGATATATGATAAGGTATAACGTTTAGTGCAAGGTAAAGCCAGTAAAATCCGATCAAATATAGTCCGATATTAGTTCAGGACTGCTCTCTGGTTGCAGTAGGATGGTACAGTTGCTTGATAACAACTGGGAAGAAACTGTTCCTGAATCTGGAGGCGTGCGTTTCAGCTGTTAGTAAAATTGCATCAATGAATCAATATTAAAGTCCCACTTAAAGAAAAGCACACAATTTCTCCACTACATTGTGCCCTCTCATTACCCAGACTTATCAATTTCCCCCACTGGCTCCATCTGGCAAGGGGGAAGAAACCAATGCATCTAATTACCCTCGATCTCTTCTCCCTTGGCTCACTTTTCCTATCGGCTCCCTCACCTCGTTCCATCTGTTCATCGTCCCTCCCTTATCTGATTCCATCGATCAAGAGTTCAGGCTTGCAATGGATAGGTTGGGAAATCAGGACTACACCCGCTAGTTTATGGGACGTCGGTTCAGTCGTCTGATGACAGTGGGGAAGTTGCCCCTATCTATGGAATTGATTGCCACAGGCAGCTGTGGTGGCCAAGTCTTTACGTGCTTTTAAAGTTGAGATTGCCGACTTGATCAGTAAAAGTGTCAAACGTTATGGGGAGAAGGCAGGAGAATACAGTTGAGAGGGAAAGATAGATCAGTCGTGATTGAATGGCGGACTAGACTTGATGGGCCAAATGGCCTAATTCTGCTCCTATAACTTATGAACATTTCTACGAGCCTCTATCTCCACCCTGTGTAGAAAAGAACTGCAGATGCTTGTTTAAACTGAAGTTAGACACAAAATGCTGAAATAACTCAGCGGGACAGGCAGCATCTCTGAAGAGAAGGAATGGGTGACGTTTTGGGTCAAGACCCTTCTTCAGACTTCTATCTCCACCCTTCCAGTTACATCCCCCACCTGGCTCCATCTGCTCCCAAATCTTATTCCACCCATCCGCTCCAGTCTCTGGTGTACCCCTTCTTCTTACTTCAGTATTGAGTGATTTAAAATAAAAAAAACATTTATTGTTTCTTTTGTATTATTTTTCCCCACATAAATTTCGTAACAGTGAATTGGTATCTCAAATTGTTGGAAAATGTTATATGAATCCCCCGAGGGCAACTTACAGTTACCCAAATGGCTGTGACACGGTGTCTTCTTCTTCTTGCGTGTGGCGTGCACAGCCTAAACTTGTAAGAGAACTTGTTCTGTTTGATCTTCTGTTTGTGCACGCCAGGTTGATTGCATTTGTCGAAACAGGATGGACCACGTGAAGGTTGCAATCTCCCACCCCGTTTGCAGTCTAAATCTATGTAACTGATCTCAGTAACCATGCTAAATCATTATAGAAACATAGAAATCAGGTGCAGGAGTAGGCCATTCGGCCATTCGAGCCTGCACCGCCATTCAATATGATCGTGGCTGATCATCCAACTCAGTATCCTGTACCTGCCTTCTCTCCATACCCCCTGATGCCTTTAGCCACAAGGGCCACATCTAACTCCCTCTTAAATATAGCCAATGAACTGGCCTCAACTACCTTCTGTGGCAGAGAATTCGAGAGATTCAGCACTCTCTGTGTGAAAAATGTTTTTCTCATCTCGGTCCTAAAAGATTTCCCCCTTATCCTTAAACTGTGACCCCTTGTTCTAGACTTCCCCAACATCGGGAACAATCTTCCTGCATCTAGCCTGTCCAACCCCTTAAGAATTTTGTACGTTTCTATAAGATCCCCCCTGTCTTCTAAATTCTAGCGAGTACAAGCCAAGTCTACCCAGTCTTTCTTCATATGAAATTCCTGACATCACAGGAATCAGTCTGGTGAACCTTCTCTGTACTCCCTCTATGGCAAGAATGTTTTTTCACAGATTAGGAGACCAAAACTGAACGCAATACTCCAGGTGTGGTTTCACCGGGACCCTGTACAACTGCAGTAGAACCTCCCTGCTCCTATACCCAAATCCTTTTGCTATGAATGCTAACATACCATTCGCTTTCTTCACTGCCTGCTGCACCTGCATGCCTACTTTCAATGACTGGTGTACCATGACACCCAGGTCTCGTTGCATCTCCCCTTTCCTAATCGGCCACCATTTAGATAATAGTCTGCTTTCCTGTTTTTGCCACCAAAGTGCATTTAACCTCACATTTATCCACATTATACTGCATCTGCCATGCATTTTCCCATTCACCCAGCCTATCCAAGTCACCTTGCAGCCTCCTAGCATCCTCCTCACAGCTAACGCTGCCCCCCAGCTTTGTGTCATCTGCAAACTTGTAGATGTTGCATTCAATTCCCTCGTCCAAATCATTAATATATATTGTAAATAGCTGGGGTCCCAGCACTGAGCCTTGTGGTACCCCACTAGTCACTGCCTGCCATTGTGAAAAGGACCCGTTTACTCCTACTCTTTGGTTCCTGTCTGCCAGCCAGTTCTCTATCCACATCAATAATGAACCCCAAATGCCGTGTGCTTTAAGTTGTATACTAATCTCTTATGTGGGACCTTGTCGAAAGCCTTCTGAAAGTCCAGATATAACACATCCACTGGTTCTCCCTTATCCACTCTACTAGTTACATCCTCAAAAAATTCTATAAGATTCGTCAGACATGATTTAACTTCCATAAATCCATGCTGACTTTGCCCTATGATTTCACCACTTTCCAAATGTGCTGCTATCCCATCTTTAATAACTGACTAGCAGTTTCCCCACTACGGTCTGCAATTCCCCGTTTTCTCTCTCACTCCCTTTTTAAAAAGTGAGGTTACATTAGCTACCCTCCAATCCTCAGTAACTACTCCAGAATCTAAGGAGTTTTGAAAAATGATCACTAATTCATTCACTATTTCTGCGGCTACTTCCTTAAGTATATGTGACTTACGTGACAATATTATGCACGTGATAGTTTGAAGCAGTCTAGGAATTGATTGATTAACTGAAAGATAAAGTCTACCGTGTCCACATCAACCATCAATCACCCATTCACGCTAATTCTACTGTGTGTTCTCCCACTACCGTATCCACACACTACACATTAGAGGTCAATTAACCTACAAACCCAGACAGCTTTGTGGTGTAGGTGGAAAAGGTGGTTGAGAGGGAAAGATAGAGGGTCAAGAGTGTTTTATTGTCATATGTCCCAGATAGAACAATGCAATTCAGCACAACTGAATATGTAAACAAAGTATACTGTAAACAATATGATACACGAGAAAAAAAGGTGTGTGTATATATACACATACTAAGTACACACACACACACACACATATATATATATATATATATACACACACTGTATATATACAATAATAATTATTAATATTATTGCACAACTATTGTTTGTTTTTTGAGTATGCGTGTATACATACATATATACATATACACACGTACTCAAAAAACAAACAATAGTAGTGCAATAATAAGAATAACTAGACGAAGTGTAGGGTTTTAACAATTGATGTCAATGCCATACTAGTCAATGCCTAGTCAAACGGGAGGCCCGGTCCCCCAACGCAACCCATTCCCCAATGCAATATTCCACCACTCACCTGTTCCCCCAACGCAATGGCGGGAGCGTTCTGTAGCTGGGGGACGAGGACGGGGACGGCTTCAGGCGGGGAGCGTCCTGCAGCCAGGGGAGGGGACGGCTTCACGCGGGGCCTGGTGGTGGGGGGGGGGGGTGTGGGAGGGGGGATGTGGGGTGTGGGGCGAGTGGGGCTTGTATGTGGGGGAAGGGGGGGTGTGGGGAGGGTGTGTGTGGGGGGGGGGGGGGATCTGTGGGTGGGGGGGGGGTGGGGGTAAGGAGCATGTGTGTGGGGGGGGGAGGAGCATGTGTGGGAGGAGGGGTGTGGGGGGGGGGGGGTGGGGGGGGGATGGGGGGGTGTGTGGGGAGGGGTGTGTGGGGGAAGAGGGGGTGAGTGGGGTGGATGGGGGGGTGGGTGGGGTAGGTGAACGGTGTTGGGGAGGGGTGTGTAGGTGAGGGGGGTGTGTAGGGGGGGGAGTGTAGGGAAGGGGAATGTAGGGGAGGGGGGGGTGTAGGGGAGGGGAGGTGGGGATGTAGGGAAGGGGGGTGTAGGGGGTGTGGGGAGGGGGGGTGTGGGTGTGTGGGCGAGGGGGGCTTGTAGAGAGGGGTGGAGGGGGGGGGTGTGGGGAGCGGGGGTGTAGGGAAGGGGGGGGTGTTGGGGAGGGGGGGTGGGGGTAGGGGAGGAGGGGTGTAGGGGAGGGGTGTGTAGGGGGGGGGGGTGTAGGGAGGGGGGGGGTGTGGGAGGAAGGGGGGGGGGGCTAGGGAAGGGGGGGTCCGACCACACTCACTGGCTCCAGTGTGTGGCTCCGGACTCACTCACCAGCTGTGGGATGGGGGCCTGTCGGGCTCACGGTTTGCCGGCCCCGGCTCCGCACCACACACACTGGCTCCAGCCCACGACCATAGCTCCGCCCACGAACACAGCCAACACTCCGCTGCTTTTGCTTTATTCTAGGCGCCGGTGATTGACAGCGGGTGCCGGAAGGGACCAATAACTTTTGTAATATTTCACCGATCAGAGCAAAACTTGTTGCGCTTGCAGCAGAGGAGAATGGTAAGGTGGCGAAAAAATCCTAGCGATATAGGGTACCGTTTTTGCGTAAAACAACGCAAACCGGAAGAGGACAAGATGAGAGTTTTAGAAAGAGTACAGATAGATAGATATAATTATAGTCTGTTGTAGTTGAGAGCTAATTTGAGGTTGTGGTGTTTAATAGTCTGATGGGTGTAGAGAAGAAGCTGTTCCTGAACCTGGACGTTACAGTTTTCAAGCTCCTGTACCTTCTTCCCGATGGCAGGGGTGAAATGACTGTGTGGTCAGGTTGGTGTGGGTCTCTGATGATGCTGGCTGCCTTTTTGAGGCAGCGATTCCGATAATAGACAATAGGTGCAAGAGTAGGCCATTCGGCCCTTCGAGTCAGCACTGCCATTTACTGTGATCATGGCTGATCATCCACAATCAGTACCCCGTTCCTGCCTTCTCCCCATATCTCTTGACTCCGTTATCTTTAAACCCCTTCGATGGTGGGGAGGTCAGAGCCGGTGATGGACTGGGCAGTGTTCAGAACTTTTTACAGTCTTTACCGCTTCTGGGCGTTCAAGTTGCCAAACCAGGCCATGATGCAACCAGTGACATGATTGAATGGCGGAGTAGACTTGATGGGCCGAAAGGCCTAATTCTGCTCCTATTACGTATGAACATGAAAATGTTTCATTATAAAGAACAATTGCATTATTTTGTTCAGCTCATACTCACACGACTGCAGTTCTAAGCACTGCAGGTGTGTGAGTCACAAATTGATCATAGGTTGGTCATATTTTGCTCTCTATAACAAAACCGTAACTACTATATTACACCGTGAGAATTTATTTGGTCTATATTATTCACAAGATCATAGGACAGAGGAGCAGAATTAAGCCATTCTGCCCATCGAATCTACTCCACTATTTGATCATAGCTGATCTATTTTTCCCTCTCAACCCCATTCTCCTGCCTCCCCCTGTAACCATTGACAACCTTTTTTGATTAGTAAGGGTGTAAGTAGGTTATGGGGCGAAGGCAGGAGAATGGGGTTGAGAGGAAAAGATAGATCGACCATGATCGATGGCGGAGTAGTCTTGATGGGCCGAATGGCCTAATTCTGCTCCTAGAACACATGAACTTAGGAACTTACAAATCAAGAACCTATCAATCTTCCCTTTAAAAATACCCTAAGAATTGACCACCACCACCACTGTTTGTGGCAATGCGATCCAGATTCACCACCCTCTGGCCACATAAATTCCTCCACATCTGGAAATACTTAAAAAAATAATAATATTGGTTATGTTATTACCCATTACATTGAAGGTAATTTTCAAAAATGGTTTGAATAGATTCTTAGTAAACCACATAAAGGGAATAGAGAAGTATTGATCATTCCAAACAAGGTGTACATTACCTGTAACGTGCCTCCAAAAACTGCAACCATCAGCATCAAAATAGTTAAATAATCCGTGAAGACATCCCACCATGGTTTTAAGATTTTAAATGTTGCTCGTTGGTCTCCAAAATATTTCAGCTCAACCACTGAAAACATATCTAAAGAAACAAAAGTATATATAATTACTGTCACAAGCCTTTTCATTTCAAGACTGGTAATGGTCATCTCAATTTGTATGGATCATTGGAAAGGAAACATTTTGTGCCGGAGATTTGGAGGTATCAGAGGATGCTTGGAACTGGAGCTTTACACTATGAAGTGACTTCATAGTGTAAAGTGACTGCAATTGCATCCTCTACTTCCTCATCCACAGACCACAGTCTGTCCGTATTGGTGGAAGTGTGTCATCCTCGATAACAATCAGCACGGGAGCATCTCTAGGCTGCGTGCTCAGCCCTCTGCTTTACTCACTCTATACTCATGAATGCGTAGCTGGACATAGTGCGAACTCCATCATCAAGTCCACCGACGACACCACTGTTGTGGGGCGAATCACTGATGGGGACGAGTCAGAGTATAGAAGTGAGATCAACCGATTTACCAAATGGTGCCAGCACAATAACCTGGCCCTCAACACCAGCAAAAGCAAGGAACTGATTGTGGATTTTGGAAGGGGTAGGATAGGGGACCCACAGTCCTGTTTATATCAATGGTACGATGGTGGACAGGGTCAAGAACTTCAAATTCCTGGGTGTGCACATTTCCAAAGATCTTTCCTGGTCCCAGCACACTGATGCAATTATAAAGAAAGGACATCAGCGCCTCTACTTCCTGAGAAGATTACGGAGAGTCGGCATGTCAAAGAGGACTCTCTCGAACTTCTACAGGAGGCACAGTAGAAAGCATGCTGACTGGTTGATTCGTGGCTTGGTTTGGCAACTCGACGTCCAGGAGCGGAAAAGAATGCAGAAAGTTGGGACCACTGCCCAGTCTATCATCGGCTCTGACCTCCCCACCATTGAAGGGATCTATCACAGTCGCTGCCTCAAAAAGGCTGCCAACATCATCAAGGACCCACACCATCCTGGCCACGCACTCATCTTTCCGCTACCATCGGGTAGAAGGTACAGGGGCCTGACACCTGGTACATCCAGGTTCAGGAACAGCTACTTCCCCACAGCCATCAGGCTTTTAAACTCGCCATCAAACATACTCTGAACTGTAACAGCCTATTGCACTTAATCTGTTTATTTATGTGTGCATTGAATTGAACTGTTCTGTATTTATGCTTACAATATTCTGTTGTGCTGCAGCAAGCAAGAATTTCATTGTCCTATCTGGGACACATGACAATAAACTCTCTTGACTTGACTTCTTGACTTGAATCATGAACTATCTCGAGTAAAAGTAGATTAGACCAGACTTTCAAATATTGATTGGGAAGGAGAGTGCAGCAACAAATGGTCATTTATGTTCTTAGGAGTAATTATCATCAGCAATTTGTCCTGGACCAGCCACATTGAAGCAATAGCTAAGAAATCACACCGGCACCTTTCCTTCCTTAGAAGGCTTGGGAGGTTCAGCATGTCCCCAACAACTCTCACCAACTTGTACAGATGCGCTGTAGAAACCATTTTATCGGGATGCATCACAGCATGGCTTGGAAAGAGCTCCATCCAAGACCACAAGAAATTGCAGGGAGTTGTGGACGTAGCCCAGACCATCACACAAGCCAACCCTCCTTCCATGGACTCCATCTACACTTCACACTTCTTTGGCAAGGCCACCAGCATAACCAAGAACCAGTCTCACTCCGGCCACTCCCTCTTTCCCCTCTCTCATCAGGCAAGAGGTACAGTACTTTGAAAACACATACCGACAGATTCAGGGACAGTTTTGTCCCAGTTGTTATCAGGCAACTGAACCATCTTTTCACCAGCTAGAGTGCGGTCCTGACCAACCATTCACCTCGTTGGTGACCTTCGAACTATAATCTATAGATCTAGAGATCGATAATCGGACTTTATCCGCTAAATAATATACCCTTTATCCTGTATCTGAATATATTTTGTTAGAGAATATATTTCTAAATAGAGAATTAATATTTTTAAATATTTCTTAATAGAATATTCTACTATAGAATATATAATTGTTATAGTTTGGCAGTCGAGACAATCGGGTAAAATAAAATTCTTTATTTTTAAACGAAAATAAAGCGATTACCCAAGTCGCTTTTAAACAGCCAAAAATAACGAAGCCGTGAAAGACCTGTCCTCCAGAAAATATCGAAAATGTCGGATCGCCAGGTACAGGGCGAGGAGCTCCCGGTCGAACGCGCTGTAGTTGTCCTTGGGGGGTCGCAGATGATGGCTTAGAAAAGGCCAGCGGCCGTCAATGAGCTGCTCCAGCACGCCTCCCACTACCGTATCGGAGGCGTCTACCGTGAAGGCAGTCGTGGCAGTGGCACGTGGGTGCACTAGCATGGTGGCTTTGGCCAGCGCCTCCTTCGCGACGTCAAACTCGGCCACAACCTCGTCCACATGAGGTCCCGTCGCTTACCGGCGAGGCACTGGAACAGAGGGCGCATGATCCTGGCAGCTGCCGGCACGAAACGATGATAAAAGTTCACCATGCCAACAAACTCCTGCAGCCCCTTGACGGTGAGCGACCGGGGGAACGCCCAATGGCCTCTACCTTGGTGGGTAATGGGGTCGTGCCCTGCGAGGTGACATGATGCCCCAGGAATGAAATTGTGCAGAAGCCGAACTGGAACTTGGCAGGGTTGACTACTAGTCCATCATCCTAGAGCCACTGGAACAGCGCCCGTAAGTGCGTGTAGTGTTCCTGTTGGGAACAGCTTGCAACCAGGATGAATATAAAGTCCAATCCCCGATCCACCATGTCCATGAGCCGTTGGAATGCCTGCGCGGCATTCTTTAACCCAAACGGCATACGCAGCCACTCGAAAAGCCCAAACGGGATGGTGGTAGCGGTCTGAGGCACGTCGTCAGGATGAACAGGAATCTGGTGGTAGCTTGGGATAAAAGGTGGCACCCTCCAGATAAGCTGTGAAATCCTGGATATGTGGAACCGGGTAGCAGTCCGTGGTCGTAACGGCGTTCAGGCGCCGATAATCCCCGCATGGTCTCCACCCCCCCAGATGCTTTAGGGAACCATGTGCAACGGGGACGCCCACGGGCTATCAGAGCACCATACGATTCCCATGTCCTCCACCAATTTAAATTCCTCTTTGGCAATGCACAGCTTGTCGGGCGGGATCCTGCGCGCCCGTGCATGTAATGGCAGTCCCGCGGTGGAAATATGGTGCACCACCCCGTGCTTAAGGGTGGTCGCATGAAAACGGGGGGGGGTGAGGAGCACCGGGAACTCTGCGAACAGGGAGGCATAGGAGCCCTCTACCTCGGCCATTGCGCTCAGCTGCGGGGCTGGGAGGTTCCGCGGGTCGCGGGGCTGGGGAACGCCGGTGGAATGAGGCACCCGAAGCGAAAAGGCCCGGAGGAAATCGGCACCCAGCATCGGCTGGGCCACGTCCGCAACGGTAAAAGTCCAGAGTATAAGGAGGAGTCAAAGTTGAGAGAGAGAGAGTCCGCGTGCCATGCGTGCGGATGGTGCTTCGGTTGACGGCGGTCAGGGCGGGGCCTCGCTTACTGGCACGGGTGTCCAGCCCAGTCGGGGGGGAGGATGCTCACGATGGCCCCGGAGTCCACCAGGAAGCGAAGTCCGGAATGGCGGTCCCGAACGTAGAGGCGGTGATTCTAGCCAATTGCGATAGCCTTTACTGACGATCGGCCGAGGCATTTTCCCGCAAACAAACAGGGTCCTCAGCACACCAGTGTTGGTGGTAGGAACAGCACTGGTGCTTACCCCGGTCTCCGGCGGGCGGCTGTGGCGTGGTGACGGTAGCGGAGGGTTGGGCATCTCTGCGGGGCTGCTGGTGCGAGGGCATGGAAACCCGGTTGATGGACCCGCCGTCCTGCTGTTTGGCGGTCGTCGAAATCTGACCCAGTGAGGAGCGGGCGGATGTCATCGGGCATCTGCTATAGGAATGCCTGCTCGAACAGCAGGCAGGGTCTGTGGCCGTCCATCAGGGCGAGCATCGCGCTCATGAACGTAGAAGGTTTCCGATCACCAAAGCCGTCCATGTGGAGAAGGCGGGGGCGGCGCGATCGCAGTGGCTGATCCCAAAAGTGCGGAGCAGTAGGGCCTCAAGGCCCTCGTACTTGCTGATTGCTGGAGGATCCTGCAGGTATGGTAGCAACCGGGTGGCCATTTCTTGGCTAAGCGCTCCGACCACGTAGAAATATCGGGTGGCGTCGGCGACGATATTTCGGAGGTAGAATTGGGCCTCAATGTGGGCGAAACACAATTGAGTCTGCTCTGCCCAGAAAACGGGCAGTTTCAGGTCCTCATCATTTTGCTGGGGGAGCTGGGCGTCGGGGTTAGCGGCGGCTTGCATGGTCGAAGGCCGAATAAACGATCGGACTGACGGGGTCACCAGTTTGGCAAGTCGAGACAATCAGGTAAAATAAAATTCTTTATTTTTAAACGAAAATAAAGCGATTATCCGAGTCGATTTTAAAAAGCCCAAAATAAGGAAGCTCCCCAGAACAGGGTGGAGCTTGAAAGAATGCTTTACCAAAAAGCCCGCGAAAACACTCCCGCTATCACATGACCGCGCCAGACATTAATGAGGGTGTTATTCCCCAGGCCACCACTAGGCGCCGCCACAATAGAATATATAACTGAATATATATAGTATTAATATTACTGAATATAATATATTCTTACATAGATTACACATCTGAATAAATTCAGGTAATATTTCTGAATGGAATATATTATTTTTGTAGATTACATATCCGAATAAACAGAAATAATATTTCTGAATAGAATATATTCTTTTATAGATTACATTAGTAAGTATGCAGATGATACTAAGATAGGTGGGGTTGTGGATAATGAAGTAGATTTTCAAAGTCTACAGAGAGATTTATGCCAGTTGGGCTGAAAGATGGCAGATGGAGTTTAATGCTGATAAGAGTGAGGTGCTACATCTTGGCAGGACAAATCAAAATAGGACGTACATGGTAAATGGTAGGGAATTGAAGAATGCAGGTGAACAGAGGGATCTGGGAATAACTGTGCACAGTTCCCTGAAATCTCATGTAGATAGGGTGGTAAAGAAAGCTTTTGGTGTGCTGGCCTTTATAAATCAGAGCATTGAGTATAGAAGTTGGGATGTAATGTTAAAATTGTACAAGGCATTGGTGAGGCCAATTATGGAGTATGGTGTACAATTTTGGTTGCCTAATTATAGGAAGGATGTCAACAAAATAGAGAGAGTACAGAGGAGATTTACTAGAATGTTGCCTGGGTTTCAGCAACTAAGTTACAGAGAAAGGTTGAACAAGTTAGGGCTTTATTCTTTGGAGCGCAGAAGGTTAAGGGGGGACTTGATAGAGGTCTTTAAAATGATGAGAGGGATAGACAGAGTTGACGTTGATAAGCTTTTCCCACTGAGAGTAGGGAAGATTCAAACAAGGGGACATGACTTGAGAATTAAGGGACTGAAGTTTAGGGGTAACATGAGGGGGAACATCTTTACTCAGAGAGTGGTGGCTGTGTGGAATGAGCTTCCAGGGAAGGTGGTGGAGGCAGGTTCGTTTTTATCATTTAAAAATAAATTGGATAGGGATATGGACGGGAAGGGAATGGAGGGTTATGGTCTGAGCGCAGGTGGGACTAGGGGAGATAAGTGTTCGGCACGGACTAGAAGGGTCGAGATGGCCTGTTTCCGTGCTGTAACTGTTATATGGTTATACCTGTATAAACATAGAAGTAATAAACTATAAAGGAACAACTGTTCAGGAACAGCTTGTGTTCTGTCTGATTTAATTGTTTTATTTTCCCTTCTCCATCCTAGCGTGTGGAGCGGGTAACGATGCACAGCAAGCAGGCGCTCGCCTTACCTGTGGCCTCGGGCGTGCTCCCGCTCCCCCGCGGCCGTTGACGACGCTCCCGCCCCAGTGCGATGACCGCTCCCCCGCGGCCGTTGACGACGCTCCCGCCCCAGTGCGGGGACCGCCCCCCCCCGCCGCGGCCGTTGGCGCGCGCTCCCGCAGATCAAAAACTGCGCCCGAGTTGGGGGGCCCGCGCCCGGGGGTGGGGGAGGGCTGAGCGGGCGAGGAGTGTACTGAGTCGGCGCAGAAGCGTGCCTGGCACCGGGGATCTGTGATGAATCCAGTTGAGTGCGAAGTCGGCGCCATCTTTGATGCAGTCACAGGGGAGATTCATCAGTCAAGATCATAGAAGGAACATAAAAATGCTGGAGAAACCAGCGGGTGCAGCAGCATCTACGGAGCGAAGGATCATAGAGTCAAGATTGTGAAAGAAGGGACAAACAGATGCTGGTTTACACCGAAGAAAACAGACACAAAATGCTGGAATTTCTCAGCCGGACAGGCAGCATCTCTGGATAGAAGGAATGGAAGAGGGTCTGTCTTATGTACCAAAGCAGAACAATGAAACTCTTTCTTGCAGCAGCTTAACAGGTCTGTAAACACAGTACTCAAGAGATAACATCATAAAAATAAACTAAAACACAAGAAGTTCAATGAAAATCTAGTATTATTGGCAAACAAGAGAAGCCTGAGGTCCCTGGTGCAACCAAGATAGTTTGTATAGGAAGGAACTGCAGATGCTGGATTCAAACGAAGATAAATACTAAGAGCTGAAGAAACTCAGCAGATCAGGCAGCATCTCTGGAAAAAAAGGAACAGGTGAAATTTCAGGTCGAACCCTTCTTCAGATTGAGAGTCAGCGGCAACCTGACTCTCAGTCTGAAGAAGGGTCTCAACCCGAAACGTCACATATTCCAATATAGTTTGTAGTTTAGTTGTAGTGTTCAATAGCCTGATGCTGATCATAGTTCAAGTTCAATTCACATTTATTGTCAAATGCACCAATTGGTACAGTGAAATTTGAGTTACCATACAGCCATATGAATAAAAAGAGCACAATTGAATACACATAACAAGAGTAGTTGAGTATAGGAGCAAAGAGGTCCTTCTGCAGTTGTACAGGGCCCTAGTGAGATCACACCTGGAGTATTGTGTGCAGTTGTGGTCCCCTAATTTGAAGAAGGACATTCTTACCATTGAGGGAGTGCAGCATAGGTTTTCAAGGTTCATTCCAGGGATGGCGGGACTGTCATATGCTGAGAGAATGGAGCGGCTGAGCTTGTATACTCTGGTGTTTAGAAGGATGAGAGAGGATCTTATTGAAACATATAAGATTATTAAGGGTTTGGACCGCTAGAGGCAGGAAACATGTTCCCGATGTTGGGCGAGTCCAGAACCAGGGGCCACAATCTAAGAATAAGGGTTAAGCCATCAACAGAGACGAGAAAACATTTCTTCTCATAGAGTTGTGAGTCTGTGGAATTCTATGCCTCAGAGGGCAGTGGAGGCCAGTTCTCTGGATACTTTCAAGAGAGAGCTCTTAAAGATAGCAAAGTCAGGGGATATGGGGAGAAGGCAGGAACGGGGTACTGATTCGGGATGATCAGCCATGATCACATTGAATGGCGGTGCTGGCTCGAAGGGCCGAATGGCCTAACCTGCACATATTGTCTATTGTGTAATAGAGTTTAACATAATCATTCACCACAGCGGAATCAACATTTCTCACTGTGATGGAAGGCAATAAAGTTCAGTCACTCTTCCTCTTCGTTTACCCGTAGTCGGGGCCTAGAACCCTCCGCAGTCACCGTACGGATGGCCCGATGTACAGGCCGTCTCGCCGGGATGATCGAAACTCCGATGTCGGAACGGACCGGAACATGCTCTACGGGTTGGAGTTTTAGAAGCTGTTCATAGAACAGTACAGCACAGGAACGGGCCCTTCAGCCCTCAATGCTTGTGGCGTACATGGTGCCAAGTTAAACTGATCCATATCCCTCTATTCCCTGCACTTCCATGTGGCTATCCAAAAGCCTCTACCATATCTATCTCCATCACTACCCCTGACACTGCGTTCCAACCATCCACCATTCTCTGTGTAAAATAATTTGTCCTGCACACCACCTTTAATCTTTGCTCCTCTCACCTTAAAGCTAGTATTTGATGTTTTCTGTGGAAAGGAGTCATTTTTTTCATAGAGGATGGTGAATCTTTGGAATTCTCTCACTGAGCTATAGAGGTTCATTCATTGAATTCACCCAAAGCAGACATCGATATATATCTGGACCGCACATGAATCTGCAGAAAATGGTGTTAAGGTTGATGATCACCAATGATTTTTATGAAGGGCAGAACAAGCTCAAAGGGCAAATGGCCTACTTTTACTCAATTTAACCAGTTAAATAATTACTCCCAGCAACTCATCCACATCAGAAGCAGTGTACCATCAGTGAGAATTTTGGGGATTAGAGTTAGAAACATAGAAACATAGAAAATAGGTGCTGGAGTAGGCCATTCGGCCCTTCGAGCCTGCACCGCCATTCAATATGAACATGGCTGATCATCCAACTCAGTATCCTGTACCTGCCTTCTCTCCATACCCCCTGATCGCTTTAACCACAAGGGCCACATCTAACTCCCTCTTAAATATAGCCAATGAACTGGCCTCAACTACCTTCTGTGGCAGAGAATTCCAGAGATTCACCACTTTGTTGATTGAAGGATAATGCAAAACTGACACAAACCTGAATTCTCGAAGACTGAAGGTGAAAATTGAAAGCTGAATTTTAATACTTTATACTCCAACATACCTTAATGTTGGAATTTTAGTATGCATCAAGATCTTTGCACAAAAATATGTAATTTCAAATATTTTCAATACATAATACTGGACAGTAACTCAGATATAGACATTGTCAAGTATGTGGATTCAAAACCTCAAGATACAATTCATTAAATCATACCACATGTTTACACCAGAGGGCAGTCATATCCCATACAATAACATAGCTTGCCTGTATTACTCCACAAGTGAACATGAAGCACCTTTTTATCATTTTCCGAAACCACAATGCCTGGCTCTGTTAACAATCAGCAGGACATTGTCATTTTGACTGCAAAGATTTGCCTGAAAGCCAACAAATTGTTCATTCCAAACAACACATTAAATTAAAAGACTGGAGACACAAGGAACTGCAGATGTCGGTTTATAAAAAGACACAAAAGTGTCCCCAGAAAAGGGCGGCATGGTGGCGTAGCGGTAGAGTTGCTGCCTTATCGTGTCAGAGACCTGAGTTTGATCCTGACTATGGGTGCTCTTTGTCTGGAGTTTGCACGTTCTCGCTGTGACCACGTGGGCTATCTCCGGGAGCTCCGGTTTTCTCCCATACTCCAAAGACGTGCTGGTTTGTAGGTTAATTGGCTGCTGAGAAACTTTCCCTAGTGTGTAGGATAGAACTAATGTATGGGTGATTGTTGGTTGGTGTGGACTTGGTGGGCCGAAGGGCCTGTTTCCACACTGTATCCATAAAAATAACCTAAGATGTGCCTGACCCACAAGAAGGGTCTCGACCAGAAACGTCACCCATTCTTTTTATCCAGAGATGCTGCGTGTTCCACTGAGATACTCTTATCATTTTGTGTCTGTCTTACTCCAGTAGTAGGTGGCTTTTCAAATTAAGGCAATATTGGATTCCAAAAACCAAATGTGAAATATTATAACTAAAAGAAAAGACAGCAGCTGGAGGAACTCAGCACAAAATGTAATAATCATGTATTGTCTTTCTGCTGACTGTAGCAATGTTACAAAATTTTGAGATTTTAAAATTCAATTCTTTAATTTATCCCATCAGATAAAACATAAAAAGAAGTTTAATTTGACACCTAATTCATTTTCATATCTTCAGTATTAAAAATGTTATGGCCATTTTTATACTCGGAAATTGGCATCTTGTTCCCTATTGCTTTTTC
The DNA here is from genome assembly GCF_028641065.1 of Leucoraja erinaceus. NCBI lineage: Eukaryota > Metazoa > Chordata > Chondrichthyes > Rajiformes > Rajidae > Leucoraja > Leucoraja erinaceus. The sequence goes on along the minus strand of NC_073386.1, from coordinate 6,883,368 downwards.
ATTGACTTAACACAAAAGCTGTGATCGAGAACATTTAAAAGCCCATAACTTTCTTAAAATTTAAGAAAACTGAAAGAAATTTTCATTTATTGTAGATTGAAGCATTCTGAAACAAATATGAAACAATCTTAATTAGATTACTTGAAATTAGAGCATATAATTAGTTAGTTACCTAATTGTAGCTAATTACAAAATTAAATTACTAGATCTAAACATCTATCCATTTCTTAAGAATAGATTAACATTTTTAAATAGCCTAAGTGTCCAAATAACATTCACACAAGAATTCAGAATATGACATAATATTTAAATCTCATTGTCATGGGTTTATAGGCCAAATGGAAGGAATTTAATGTTTAATACCTGTAAATTAATGGGCATTTAAATCAACTTGCCTGTGGGATTTTCTGGAACGCGACCATTTGGAACATTGAGGTTGCGGTGATTTTAGTCCCCCATATCGGCAGCAAATACACTGCCGGTTCTTCGCGGAAAAAAATCACCGTTTCGCAACTTAAAATGTGAATTAAATGCATCTTAAGAAACTTTTATACATAAAAATAAACTACTTTCTTTTACCTGTCCCCTACATAAAATCCGGCCCCGTTGTCGGCATTGACGGCTTCATAAGCTGATTTTAAAATCACTCCAGCGATTAACTTGTCGGGCAAATTTTTTAAAAAAACACACAGAACGGCCGTCGGAACGGTTCTTTAGCAAAAACGTTCACTCCAACAAATATAATCCAGGACCAGGTCGGAAAAAAAACGCGTTTTAACCCCGCCCCCCCCTCAAACGCGCCAAAATCGCGCACACGGCCAGTGGCAGAATTGCAGCGCCGCTGAAGGTAAGTATTGTAACATACCTACTGACTGGATATCACGTGACAAAAACTTTTCACCGTACACATGACAATAAACTAAACTGAAACTGATCAAGCAGCATCTGTGGAGGGGTTCAGGTTGAGACCCTTCATGTTATTTTTGTCGAGATGATCAAAAACATCAACTGCCCATTTCCCTTCACAAATACTGCCTGGCCAGCTGAGTTCCTCTAACTACTCTCCTTTTCTTGCTTCAGATTCCAGTAGCCACAGTTTCCCGTACCTCCTGAAATAGGCATGCAAGATGGAGATCAATATTTTTTCAAGTCACTTATGTCATCGTAGTGGTGTTTAGTTTAGATTGGTTTAGTTTTTCGAGATACAGCGTGGAAACAGGCCCTTTGGCCCACCGTGTCCGCGCCGACCAACGATCCCTACACATTAACACTATCCTACACACAATTTACACCTACACAAGCCAATTAACCACCCACCGTGATATAAACTAAATGTTTTAAGCAACCTTGAAAAAACCCCTGTAATGGCAAAATTAACAAGACATTTTACAATATGGAAGATTACACAGAAAAGCTGGAGAAACTCAGCGGGTGCAGCAGCATCTATGGAGCGAAGGAAATAGGCAACGTTTCGGGCCGAAACCCTTCTTCAGACTGATCAGGGGTGGGGGTGGGTGGGGACAAGAAAGGGAAAAGGAGGAGTAGCCGGAAGGCTGGAGGGTGGGAGGAGACAGCAGGGGAGCTGAGGAAGGGGAGGAGACAGCAAGGACTAACAGAATTGGGAGAAGTCGATGTTCATGCCCCCGGGGTGCAGACTCCCCAAACGGAATATGAGGTGCTGTTCCTCCAATTTCCGGTGTTGCTCGCTGTGGCCATGGAGGAGACCCAGGACAGAGAGGTCAGAGGCGGAGTGGGAGGGGGAGTTGAAGTGCTGAGCCACCGGGAGGTCAGCTAGGTTATTGCGGACCGAGCGGAGGTGTTCGGCGAAACGATCGCCCAACCTCCGCTTGGTCTCACCGATATAGATCTGCTGACATCTAGAGCAGCGGACGCAATAGATGAGGTTGGAAGAGATGCAGGTAAACCTCTGTCGCACCTGGAACGATTGCTTGGGTCCCTGAAAGGAGTTGAGGGGGGAGGTAAAGGGACAAGTGTTGCATCTGCTGCGGCCGCAAGGGAAAGTGCCCGGGGAGGGGGTGGGCCGAGAGGGAAGGGAAGAATTGACAAGGGAGTTATGGAGGGAGCGGTCTTTGCGGAAGGCAGATATGGGGGGAGATGGGAAGATGTGGCCAGTAGTGGGGTCACGTTGGAGGTGGCGAAACTGACGGAGGATTATTTTTTGTATGTGATGGCTGGTGGGGTGAAAGGTGAGGACTAGGGGGACTCGGCCCTTGTTGCGAGTGCGGGGATGGGGAGAGAGAGCAGTGTTGCGGGGTATGGAAGAGACCCTGGTGCGAGCCTCATTTATGGTGGAGGAGGGGAACCCCCGTTCCCTGAATAGTGAGGACATTTCAGATGTCCTGGTGTGGAACGCCTCATCCGTGGAGCAGATACGGCGTAGACGGAGGAATTGGGAGTAGGGGATGGAGTCCTTACAGGAAGCAGGGTGGGAAGAAGTGTAGTCCAGATGGACTACAATATGGAAGAGTTTGATTCAACAGGTCATGACCTGAGAGTGACATTCAGATTTAGATTATTTTAAAAGCTTCAGACAAATACAATGCTTTACATTTGCTCAATTAAAGTGGAAACTAAAGTTGCAAATTTTGATATATAAAATGTATTTTGCCCTTAATGGCAATTTAAGCCAATTTTAAAGTTGGCGGCACAGTGGCCTAGCGGTAGAGTTGCAGCCTGACTGCGCGAGAGAAGGAGTTTGTACGTCCTCCCCATGACCGCGTGGGTTTTCTTTGAGATCTCCGGTTTCCTCCCACATTCGAAAGTCGTATGGGTTTGTTGGTTAATTGGCTTGGTATAAATCTCTAGTATGTGTCGGATAGTGTTAATGTAAGGGGATCGCCGGTCGGTGCAGACTCAATGGGCCGAAGGGCCGGTTTCCACGCAGTATTTCTAAAACTAAACTAAAATGTTTATAAACTGAGGATGATCAGCCATGATCACATTGAATGGCGGTGCTCAAAAGGGTGAATGGCCTACTGCATCTATTGCCTATAATAAGGTTCTACCATCCAATATCCATATTCAATATAAACTGGAAAATATATTTTAGCTTTGATCGCCCCGGCGCGGGAGCTTCGATCGCCGGCTGTGGAAGCTTCAATCGCCCGAACTGCGAATGGTTCAACTCCCCCGACCGCGGGAGAAAAGGAGGAAAGAAGATAAGACTTTATTGCCTTCTATCACAGTGGGGAATGGGGGGGAGCTGCTGCGGTGGATGTTTATGTCAATTTTTTATGTAGTTGTGTGTCTTGTTGCTTTTTTGGTATGGCTGTATGTCAAATTCCTCGTATGTTGCAAAACATACATGACTAATAAATTACGATTATGATTATGAATATGGAGCTAAACTTAGACTTTTATTTAAAAGTCCTATCCTCAAACCACAATAGTTTGCTAAATAGCACAGATTTCAGTGTAGCATAAAATGGTGTGCACTAATGGTGTCTTGGCTTGACATTGTATATTAAATTGAACACACGTATTCATTAAGAGTGTATTGCAATGTCAGTAGCATTATTCCTAGTAGTCATTTCTCCTCTTCCAATTCAAGAACCAAAGTTCCTCACCTTAATTCCGGTGGGGGGGGGGGGGGGCAGGGGGGAGGGGGGGAGGGGAGCTTTCAGTGTGGTTGAAGACCTAATTTTGTGCTCATCTCAAAACAGAACTGGGAAAATCAAACCCTGATAAAGTTTAATCCTGATCACTCAAGCAGAGGAATATATGTTCACTAGAGGCATCATCATATGCCCACAGTTTTCACCTACTGACCTGAGAAAGAATTTTGATTGAGCAGGTTTGCTTTTAACCCCTAGGGCAGATTTCGACAACTAGAGTGGATTCAATTAACACAGCCAAGTTGGATCTCTCGCCAAGATATATTCCCTAGCATGAGTTTGTGGCCCAATCTCATCACTTTAAAAATGCAGGTTTTCTTAATTGCTGCTCACTTGCAGTATTATTCCTTCTAGCCTTTTGAAGTTTTAAGGACTTGTACCTAGAGCTATTTGCAAAGATGATGGACTGTGGGGATGGGGGGAGGAGATGGTTTAAGTAACATTTTACCATTTTTATTGAAAAATACAGCAGTGAAACTGGCCCTTCGTCCCACAGGGTCCATGTGACCATTAATCGCCCATTCACACTAGTTCCATGTTATCCCACTTTCTCGTTTCTCCCCACCACACTAGGGGCTATTTACCTATGAACCTGTGCGTTCTCAGGATGTGGAAGGAAATCGGAGCACCCGTAGAAAATTCAGGTGGTCATATGGACAACGTAAAAAAAACTCCGCACAGACAACACCCGTGGTCAGGATCGAACATTTGGTTGCCGGTGCTGTGAGGCAACAACTGACCATGCCACTGTGCTGGTTAAATTCAGGCAATAGGTGATGAAGGCTGCAGCAATGTTCAGGCAATTATCTAGGGAAAAGTTCATGGTTTATCCATAAAAGCCACATAACAACTGTGGGTGCTTGAAAAGGGAAAGGTATGGTGGATGGATTAACGTTATCAGGAATATCCAGTTCTATCCATTTGAAATATGATGATTTATTTTTGCAGAAGCTCGTGGACTGGCCACAGTCTCTATTGTTGTTACACCAGCAGATTTTATCCCTCATCCAAGAGCATGGACGTAATTGGTTTCAAAGTTGGATCATTCCTGTTGCTTCAAATGAATGGTTAGAACTCCTTGCAGTGCATCATTAGACTGCTTTGTTTGCCTGACCGTGCTTAAAGCGTACTCACTGGCTGTGAAACACGTTGGAACACCCCAAAAGCATGGAGAAGGCAATATTAGTTAGTTTAGAGGTACAGAGTGGAAACAGGCCCTTGAGTCCACTGAGATCGTGCCGACCATCGATCGCCTGTACTCTAGTTCTATTTTATTCCAATTTATCATCGTACACACTCGGGGCAATCTACAGAAGCCAATTAACATACGACCCCGCACGTCTTTATACAGGGGGGGAGGGGGGAAATCGGAGCAGCCAGAGAAAACCCACGTGGTCACAGGGAGAAAGTACAAACTCCGCACAGACAGTATCCATAGTCAGGATCGAACCCGGGTCTCTACCGCTGCATAAATTCAGTCTCTTTGTGCACTGCCGGTGAAGAATCAGCAGGTTTGGGGGAAGATGCACATCTTTCCCTTTCAAGCCGCCTCTCCCGTCTCTACGTCCTCTTTCTGACACCATCAACTCATTGCTGCAGACCTCTTCCCCATAGACTCACCCATGGTTTGCTTCCCCACGTTTTGAAAGCTGGCTGACCAGTCAAGCGCAAGAAAATGGAGCCATGGTGAGGTCAATTCTCTTTTATATACACCCACCTCTCCACTTGGGATGTGGTGGCATGGTCATAATCCACACTTGCTCTCGAGGAAGTGTGAAACGAACATAATCAACTTGTAACAGTTTTATTGTCATTTGAATTCTTCCTCTGCAGGAAATCTAATGGATCAGGGAATGTAGCGATTGCATTTTTCATTGAAGAAACAGAAACTCAGGTAAAAAAACTATAGTATATCTGGATTCCAATGCATTTTGAGCTGCTAAAGCTTTCATCTTTCTTACTTAAAGGAGATATACAGGCGACATTTTTTTTTGTTTTGTTTTGTCTGGGACGCGCTGGCAGGGGTGGTGGCTAAGGCAGATATGACAGTGGCATTTAAGAGACTTTTGGATTGGCACATGGATATGCAGGGAATGGAGGGATGTGGATTATTTGCAGGCAGATAAGAGATGGTCCTGGCATCACGTTCGGCAAAGACACTGTGGGCCGAAGGGCTTGTTTTTGTGCTGTGCTGTTCTACATTCTATGTTCCATCTGGTGATAAAGGCGGAACAGGGTCACGGATTATATGATTTGGACACCAACTGAAAACATCTTGTTCTTGCTAGGGGGGATCTTTATTTCGTGGTATAGTCTCAAGTCTTGGTTATAACCCAGATCCGATCACGACAGGTATTGGAGGACAGCCAAGGCTCATCCCAGAACAACACATCCATTTAGAGAGCACCTCCTAAATCTATGGTATCCACCACCTAGGAAGAGGGCAACAGATACCTGGCAATGCCACATCCAGAGGTCCCCACTCAGTCCAGCCCTGGAAACATGCCACTGTTTCTCAATTGAAGCTGGGTCTCAACCATAGAACATAGAACCGTACAGCACAGGGACAGGCTCTTCAGCCCACAATGTCTGTGACTAACATGAAGCCAAGATAAACTAATCTCCTCTGCCTGCATATTATCCATATCCCTCAATTCTCTGCATATCCATATTCCTGCCTAAAAGCCTCTTAAATGCCACATCGTATCTGCCTCCACCACCACATCTGGCAGCATGTTCCAGACACCCACCTCCCACTGTGTACAAACCTTACCTTGCACATCTCCTTTAAACTTTGCCTCTCTCGACTTAAAGTTAATCTTTGTTTTCCACCCGGCGTATAAAAGAGGTTCAGAATGTCAACCTTACCAATGCCTCTCATCATTTTATACGCTTGAATCAAGTCTTCCCTCAACCTCCGGCACTTCAGAGAAAACAGTCCACGTCCGACCAACCTCTCCTTGCAGCCAATACCCCCAAATCCAGGTAGCATTATCCCGAGACCCTCTCTTCAACACCAAAAGGACTGCATCTGTTAAAGATGGCAGCTCCCTTCCGCTTTTACCAAGGGCTTTTCCAGAATAAGCTTTTCCAGTATCGCTCACGTTCACGAACATAAAAAACATTGATCAAAACCTGATCATGTAAGCGGACAGCAGTTAGTATTCATGGTTTAACCTCAACCCCTTCCCTACATCACCCACCACCTGTGTAGGAAAGAGCTGCAGACGCTGGTTTACACCGTAGACACAAAAACGCTGGAGTAACTCAGCGGGACAGGCAGCATCTCTGGAGAGAAGGAATGGGTGACGTTTCAGGGCCAAAGGTCAAGGTCGAAGAAGGGTCTCGACCCGAAACGTCACCCATTCCTTCTACCCAGAGATGCTGCCTGTCCCGCTGAGCTGCCCACCACCTGTGATTGGCATCAGCATCAGCATCAGCGTGATCCGTACCTTCCTTACAGTGCATGGAAAGACAGCGTCCAGGGATTTCTTGTGTGGAAGGCCAGATATGACAGGAGTACAGGCTGAAAGAAGAGTACACTCCAGCAAAAAACATACCTAGAGGTGTAGACACAAGGAACTGCAGATGCTGGAATCCTGAGTGAAACACAGAGGGATGGAGTAATTCATAGAAACATAGAAAATAGGTGCAGGAGTAGGCCATTCGGTCCTTCGAGCCTGCACCGCCATTCGATATGATCATGGCTGATCATCCAACTCAGTATCCAATCCCTGCCTTCTCTCCATACCCCCTGATCCCTTTAGCCACAAGGGCCACATCTAACTCTCTCTTAAATATAGCCAATGAACTGGCCTCAACTACCTTCTGTGGCAGAGAATTCCACAGATTCACCACTCTCTGTGTAAAACATGATTTTCTCATCTCGGTCCTAAAAGACTTCCCTCTTATCCTTAAACTGTGACCCCTAGTTCTGGACTTCCCCAACATCGAGAATAATCTTCCTGCATCTAGCCTGTCCAACCCCTTAAGAATTTTCTACGTTTCTATTCAGCAGGTCAGGCAACATTTCGGGTCGGGACCTAAATTGTGTGTCATTTATATCCAAATTTAGCCTCCACTCCCACTCCCTTCTTTAAAGAAAGGCCCAACAAGTTCAAGAAACCAACTACTTCGAGGTAAGATTGTATTCTTTTATTTAGAAATAGTTGAAATTGGTGCTAGGCGTTAAGAGTCTGTACAGTCTATCCACACAGCTCAAGAGTCCAGGGCTTCTCTCCCCACCTCCGACCCCCCTCCCTCCCTCCCTCCCTCCCTCTCTCACATCCTACAAATTAAAAAGAGACATTTATTGTGGTGGCACAGACATACAATTGTGGGTTAATGCCCAACGGCAACCTTCTGATCAAAACTGTGCTTTTAAAAGAGCATCCAAGGTGCCAGAAGGGAGGTTAAGGTTAAGAATCTGAAACACACGGGTGCCATACTTGCAAATCCTGCATTAACTGGCTGTATACCAGAGGTCTACCAATTGGGAGAAAAAAAAAACAATAGAGCAAATAATCCATCTACTCATCAACAGAAATTTTTTCCTCCAAATGCTGAAAATAAATTAAAATTAAATCGATTTAACAAACAAAATTACATGAACAAATATTCAGTCGTCGACAGACTTGCATCAGACAACCAGCGACCAACAGTTAGTTAATTGGTTACAATTTATTACAATGATTTTAGAGCTTTTTTTTCAGGGAATAAACTATCATTGTTATCTATTTTGTTTTAAATTGTTGCCTTGTTTTTTTAAGTACCTTGATCTATTTAATACATTTTCATTTTCAAGTTTAACAAGCAAGCAAACATTCAGTTCCAAAGCTGCTTATATATGCTTTGCCCAATACTTTTAGATTCCTGCGCCAAATGTTGTGTTTGTATTAAAGTCCTGGTTCATGAGGTCTTTTACCTCGGGTGGCAGTGTATCAAAGAGGTGATCTTCGACCACCAGCCCGCTTTTCTTCAGAAGGCGACAGTGGACCAGGTCGGCTGGAAGTCTGTCAAAGCAGTTTCCCTTCACTTCCAGCTGAGTCAACTGCACCAGCTGGCTAATCTTGTCCGAAATGGAAGTGATGCCGTTTTGCCCCAGGTTCAAAACCTTCAACTTTGTGCACTTGTAAAGCTGCTTTGGCAACATTTCCACGCGGTTCCCCGTCATGGCAAAGTGCTGCAAGTTCTGGAGGGAGGCGATCTCGGCGGGAATGATGTTGATGGAATTGTGGCCAATGTCCAGGATCCGGAGCTTTTGCAACGTGAAGAGAGCCGTTGGCAGCGCCTCCAGTTTGTTGTGAGAAAGGTACAGCATCTCCAGGTTCTTCACCAGGCTGATGGAGGAAGGGATGGTGATGATCTTGTTGTGCCACAGCTTCAGGCAGGTCAGACGCTTCAGGTGCTGGAAGCTAATCACCTCCTCGATGGTGCGAATGTTGTTGGATTTCAGGTCGAGTTCCTGCAGGTTGGATAAGCTGAAAATGGCGTGGGGAATGCGCTCCAGCTCACAATTGTGCAGCTCCAGCTCGGTGAGGTTGATCATCTTCTTCAAGCTGTTCAGTACTAAGAGTTTGGTCCCGTCATTGTGAACCAGCAGTGCAGTGAGGTGGGGTGCAACGTCAGTAACATTGGAGGGGATTTTGGTCAGGTTACTCTTCAAGTGCAAGATCTTCAGGTGCTTCAGTTCCCTCAGGGACTCCAGCGCGATCATCTTATTGTTTTCAGAGTTCAAGTTGCCGACCAGATGGAGTTCACGCAGGTTTTTGAGCAGGTAAACCCAGGTGGGAATCTCCGCCACGTCGGTGAACTTAATGTGCAGATACCTCAGGTGGTCGCGGAGGAAGCTGAAGGCAGTTTGCTCCACTTTGGCGGGGCAATGGTTGAGGTGCAGCTCCTGGAGATTGATCATCTGGGAGATCTTGGCAGGGATCTTGGCCTCAGGTATCAGCTCCAGCTTCAGCACCTCCAGCTCGGTCACGTCGAAGACGGCGTCGGGCACGCCGGACAGCATGAAGAGGTGGAGCTCCTGCTTGTCCTGGGGGTTGCGCGAGACGTGCTGTTTGAGCTTCTCGTAGGTCCACTCGTGGTTCAGGCTGAGCTCCCTCAGCTTGTTCTCGCTCACCTCCGACAGGAAGACACCAAAGCGCTTGGAGTAGAGCTGGTCGTACTGGTCGACCATGTGCAGGAGAAAGGCAAAGTCATTTTTCACATCCGGGATATCACTAAAGCTACTCTCCTCACGCACCTTTTCAAACGAGTATTCCTTTAGAGGCCGCCTGAACAGCCAAAACAAAGTGTAAAGGCAAACTAGTCCATAAACACATATAAGTGCAACGTAACTAATTAGTAATTTACGCAGCATAAAAGCCATGTTGTGAGTACAGCAAAATTCAGTATATCCAGTCAAATGCTCTATGCCTGGTTCACAGCTATGTTCAAACTTTATAGAAGTCATAAACGTAAGTGTATAGCATAAAATAAACGTTAATTTCAATGTTTTTATCACCGTCTGTACAACGTAGAGTTTGTAAATCAAATCGCTGTCTTCCACGTGGGCTCGGAACTTACGGACCTTTTCGAAGAGCGCTTTGGCTTGCTCCCCGTCTTTCTTGTCTAATATCGTCATGCTGGGAACCTCAATGACGGGCTTGTCTGTCGAAAACTTGGGCCCGATCCTCGTTATCATGGGCGTGCTGGAGCTGGGACTCTCCTCTTCACTGCCCGTCGACAGGTGCTTTGCGACCGAGGTCTTGAAGCGCTGCTTGTTCTCCTCAGAGTCCTCGCACGCCGTCTCGGAGAGCGCTTTTGTCGTCCACGGAGACTCGAAGCACTTTCCCAAGATGGAGACAAAATGTTCGATCTTGGAGCTGGTCTTGGGGTACTTGAACCAGAAGTTGCTGCTGACCATGAGGATGAGTGTGTGGATCAGGGCAAGGTAGGGGAAATACTTGGAATACCAGGGCAAGGCCTCATGGTAGCACATCTGATTGATGAAAATATATTGCTGGTACTCCAGGTTCGTTGGGCGGCCAAAGTTAAAAGGGCCGTTTTTACTGGAACCCGAGTGTTGTCCTGTTGCCTGTTGTCCTGTTGCCTGCGGAGTAAGTGAGTCATGTGGTGATCTGCTCTCCAGTTGTGATACTGTAGATGTTGGAGAAGGTGTCAAAGTAGCTTTGGAGCTACATTTCTGTATTTCTGACATCCTAGGAAGACATACAACTTGATCTTTGGTTAGCTGCATGGTGCCTGCAAAGATAGCGACCATCAGCATTACGATGGCTAAGTAGTCCATGAAAACATCCCACCATGGCTTCAGAATCCGATAGGTTGCCTGGATATCGTTGAGGGATGCAACTTCTGTGAGGGTAAACATTCCTGTAAAATAGATTAAACAAGTTATTATTTTAGGTTTAAGGTGAGAGGAGAAAAGATTTAATAGGAATCTGAGGGGTAACGTTTTCACACAAAGGGTGGTGGGTGTATGGAACAAGTTGCCAGAGGACCTAGTTGAGGCAGGGACTATCTCAACTTTTGAAACAGTTAGGCAGGTACATGTATGGGACAGGTTTGGAGAGATATGGAACAAACCCAGCCAGGTGGAACTAGTGTAGCTGGTATATTGGTCAGTGTGGGCAAGTTGGGCCGAAGGGCCTGTTTCCATGCTGTATCACTCTATGACTGTTAGAGGTGCAGGAAGTAACTGCAGATGCTGATTTACACCAAAGATAGACACAAAATGCTGGAGTAACTCAAAGGGGCAGGCAGCATCTCGAGAAGGAACGGATGACGTTTCGAGTCAAGACTCTTCTTCAGACTGAGAATCAGAGGAGAGGGAGACATAGAGATATCCAATTTGTATTATTATCGGAGCAGGTTATAAAGACATTTGGAAGCACAGCAAAGGCACAGGCCCACAAATCAATTCAATTATACTTTATTATCACTTGTACCTAAGTACAATCAAATGCTTTGTTTTGTATGCAACCCGGTGAAATCATATAACAGACCTCACCTCAGCAAAAACCCACGCGGTCACGGGGAGAACGTACAAACTCAGTACAGACAGCACCCGTAGCCGGGATCAAACCCGGGTCTCTGGCACTGATAAGGCAGGTCATAATGTGGGCAAAATGGGGGTTTTGTAGATGGGCAGTAAAAGACCAGTATAGATGTGATGGACTGAAGGGCCTGTTTCTGAGCGGTTCGACTCTATTTGAGTTTCCAAAAAGAGTCTGCTTGAAGAAGCTTCCCAAACCCGAAACTTCACCAATGCATGTTCAGTTGCTGCCTGACCTCCTGTGTTACTCCAGCACGTTGTGTCTTTTTTGTTTTTTGTAAGCCAGCATCTGCAATTCCTTATATCAACATTGTTGGTGCCTTGACCAAATTGGGGCAAGGTTCAGAGTTCAATGCAGGCAGATGGGGAGGGGGGTCAAAGCAGGAGGCACCTACATGTCACAAGTGGGTGGAATTGCAGCAATTGATCAGCAGGGGGCTGCATCAAAGGGAGACAGGGTGGTGATGGTGGCCGGATAAGGGTGGTGCAAGTCACATATTGGCAGTTACTGAACTCCATGTGTAAATGGGTGAGCAATTGACAGGAGCAGAATGTCAGGTTGGATTAAAGTTCAACCCCCACATGGAAAAAATTAGGAATTAATTCAGCCACAACAATTTAGATTTGTAGAGTCATAGAATCGTGCAGCATGGAAACAGGCCCTTTCGCCCAACTCAACCACGCCAACCAAACCAGTCTAATTAAGCTAGTCCCTCTAAGCTAGTCCAATTTGGCTGCATTTGGCCCATATCTCTCTACACCTTTCCTATCCAATGTCCCCGTTTTGTACCTGACTCAACTACCTTCTCTTGCAGCTCATTCCATACACCCATCACCCTCCGAGTGGAAAAGTTGCAAGGTTCCTATTAAATCTTGCCCCTCTTATGACACTCTACAAGAATGAGTAAGTTGACATATGATGAGCGTTTGAAGGCACTGGGCCTATATTCGCTGGAGTTTAAAACAATGAGAGGGACCTCATTAAAACTTACAGAATAGTGAAAGGCTTGGATAGAGTGGATGTTGAGAGAATGTTTCCACTTGTGGGAGAGTCTAGGACTAGAGGTCATAGCCTCAGAATTTGCCCACACCGGCCAACATGTCCCAGCTACACTAGTCCCACCTGCCTGCATTTGGTCCATATCGCTAAAAACCTGTTCTATCCATGTACCCGTCTAACTGTTTCTTAAACGTTGGGACAGTTCCAACCTCAACTACCTCCTCTGGCAGTTTGTTCCATACATCCACCACCTTTGTGTGAAAAAGTTACCCCTCAGATTCCTATTAAATCTTTTCCCCTTCGCCTTGAACCGATGTCCTCTGGTCCGCGATTCCCCTACTCTGGACAAGGGTTTCTGTGCATCTACTCGATTTGTTCCTCTCAAGATTTTATGATGATTTCTCTGTTAGAAAAAGTATAAGCACTGTGGTAACCATATCTATCTTGCATTAAGCATTATTTGTCGAAGGTAGACACAAAATGATGGAGTAATTCAGCGATTGTTTAAGAAGGAACTGAAGAAGGATTTTGGCCTGAAATGTTGCCTATTTCCTTCGCTCCATAGATGCTGCCTCACCCGCTGAGTTTCTCCAGCATTTTTGTCTACCGCTGAATAATTCAGCGGGCCAGGCAATATCTCTGGAGAGAAGGAATGGGTGACGTTTCAGGTCGAGAGCCTTCTTCAGACTGATGTCAGAGGAGTTGGCAGAACAGAGTTAAAATGTAGTCGGAGAAAGCAAGACTGGTCGGAGAACTGGGAAGGGGGAGAGGATGGAGAGGGAAAGCAAGGGCTACTTGAAGTTAGAGAAGTCAATGTTCATACCGCTGGGGTACAAGCTACCCAAGCGAAATATAAGGTGCTGTTCCTCCAATTTGCACTGGGCCTCACTCTGACAACGGAGGGCGAGTTAAAGTATGGAGCAATTATTGCCCAACGAAGCATTAAAACTAATTGCTTAAATGTAAGCATTATTTGTCACTGCCTATCAAAGGCAGAGTAGACTTGATGGGCTGAATGGCCGAATTCTGCGCCTATCACTTACGAATTTATAGTGCCCACAGGTTGCTGCCTCTGCTTCTTTGATATATTGTTGACATGTGCAGTGGATGAGGTAAACATTGCGTGTAAAACAATTTCAGTATCAGCAAACATGCAGGACGTAAGAATAGATTTAAGTTAATCATGAGGGAAGGGAAAGTAGCAGTGAGGAGAATTAAATTTGCTGTCTGAAGCTGGATATCATTTTAATAGCCATTACCTGCAATGGTATGTCCTGTCCTGCTCCTCATCTTCTCCCCCCCCCCCCCCCCCCCCCCCCCCCCCTATAATCAGTCTGAAGAATGGTCGCAACACAAAACGTCCTCTATTCATATTATTTTCTAATGCTGCCTGAGCCACTGAGCTACTCCGGCACTCTTGTGTCTTTTGTAGCCAAGATATTTGTATGACCAGTGGCCTCCTTCATATGTTAGATATTTCTAGGACTTCCAAACCTATCAGAACCAAGAACTGCAATACTTCAGTTAGTCTTTGGTGAAGAAACATTGCTTAACTGTAAGTGGCATGTTCCAGTTATTTAAAATTGGAGAAAAATACAGGCTTTTTATAAGAATCTATCTATATACTTTTAAAACTCTGTGTGTGTATGTGTTTGTTTGTGGGTGTATGTCACATTAGATTTTCAAATGAGATTTTTGGCCTTTGATTCGTTGGTCCGCCAAAACCACACAAAAAAACTCCGAGGTTTTTTCCATCTCACTAGCCATTTCACTTTTACATTCGCAAATCCACTCCTCATTAAATTTAGTCGTTTTTATGTACACATTTTTAATAAAATCCCCCCCCCCCCTCCTCACTCATTTTGTCGCCTCCTACTGGCCACCTTCTCATCCCGTCTCCCGCACGACCATAACGGCTGCTCCCGCCTGGCTCTCCTCCACTCCCCTCCCCCCCCCCGGCCCGGCTTTGTCACAAGCCAAAGTTCGGCTGTCCCCCCGCTGCGATTGAGGGCGTACGCAGCGTCTTGACGGGCGTACGCAGCGTCTCGACATTGTACGCAGCGTCTCAACGCCGTACGCCTGGCCCGCAGGCTCACTCGGCATCACGCCCGCCCCGCCCCCCCCCCCCCCCCCCCCCCCCCCCCCCCCCTCCCCGTACTCGGGGTCTGAAGCATGTTCGGAGAACAGACCCAACGGGACTGCACTTGGTCTAGTATACTTTTAAAACTGTGTGTGTGGGTGTACGTCATTTTGCTTTTTTTGCCTTTGATTCGTTACTCCGCGAAAACCAGACGCAAAAACGCCAAGATTTTTACAATTTCGCTAGCGATTTTACTTTTACATTCGCCTCACACTGGCCACCTTCTCATCGCGTGCCCCACGTGACCATAACGGCTGCTGCCGCCCGGCACTCCTCCACTCCGCCCCGGCTCCGTCACGCTGGCTGAAGCCAAAGATCGGCTGCTCCCCCCGCTGCTTTTCACCGTCCTCACTGGCGACCAGCAGGCTCACTCGGTATTCCGCACAATCCACCCTCCCGCCCTCCCCGTACACGCTGGCGGAAGGCACAGATGGGCTGCTCCCCCCGCTGCTTTTCGTCGTCCTCGCTGACGGCCCGCTGGCTCACTCGGGATCACGCCCGCCCGCCCACTCCACCCCCAGGTCACAGGGAGGTCACAGGGAGAACGTACAAGATCTTCAGTTTCCTCCCACACTCCCAAGACGTACAGGTTTGTAGGTTAATTGGCTTGGTAAATGTAAAATTTGTCCCTAGTGGGTGAAGGATAGTGTTAATGTGCGGGGATCACTGGTCGGCGCGGACCCGGTGGGCAGAAGGGCCTGTTTCCGCTGTATCTCTAAACTAAACTAAACTAAATGGGGTTGAGAGGGAAAGATAGATCAGCCATGACCGAATGGCAGAGTAGACTTGATGGGACGAATGGCCTAATTCTGCTCATATGGCTTAAAAGAATTATTTTGTTGAATCGGGAGCTAGAGTCGATTTGAAAGCACCCGCATGATGTGTAAACACAACTTGCACAAGGTTGGGCAGGTCAGAATTATGGGTGAATTTGAGATCAAGAGAAGGGTAACACTGGCTAAGAGGCGAATCAATAAAACATCCCACCACAGTGCTGACAGTCTGACACAGCTCCTGTGTCACAGTAAAATTACTGATCCAAGCATGCTTCCCCAATTTTGTATCGCCCTTGTTTATTTTCAGTCATTAATCAGCCCTTTTCATCACCGCTAGGATATGATATCCATTAATCACCAATCAACGGCATATTTCCTGTGAGCTCCAAAATAAATGTTCTAATCCGCCTGCTATTGAATCTATCTGCTGGCTTGGCATTTCGACATTACGCAGGCATTCCTGAAACCCTCAATTCACTTTGATGAAAGCCAACAATAACTCAAAAGATGTGGAACTGCAGATTTTTTAGTTTAGTTTAGAGATACAGCACGGAAACAGGCCGTTTGGCCCACCGAATACACGCTGACCA
The DNA here is from genome assembly GCF_028641065.1 of Leucoraja erinaceus. Classification (NCBI taxonomy): domain Eukaryota; kingdom Metazoa; phylum Chordata; class Chondrichthyes; order Rajiformes; family Rajidae; genus Leucoraja; species Leucoraja erinaceus. Next base: position 6,867,165 of record NC_073386.1, on the reverse strand, counting down.
GCTGAGTAGTCGGGATCGAACCCGCTTCTCCGGCGCTGCAAGCGCTGTAATGCAACAACTCGACCGCTGCGCCACCATGCCGCCGCAGATGCTGGTTTAAACCGAAGATGGACACAAAAAGCTGGAGTAACTCGGCGGGTCAGACAGTATCTCTGGAGAAAAGAAATAGGTGGTGTTTCGGGTTGAGACCCTTCTTCAGACAGAGTCTCAACCCGAAACGTCACCCGTCACGTATTCCTTTTCTCCAGTGATGTTGTCTGAGCCGCTGAATAACTCAAAAGATGTTGGCAGGGCCGGATTTAGATGAAGAGAGGCCCTAAGCTGTTCCACTTGTGAGGCCCCCTCCGCGTTGGTTTTCAGCGCTGGCGGCGAGGCAGCGACCGGACAGCCATGGCAGCCAAATCTCCCACAATTCAAAAGCGTGGGAGAAAGTGCCCAGCGCCGACCAGTTCCCGTTGCAGTGCGCATTCGCAGGGCGGCCGATGATGTGCTGGCCATGGTTGTGCGCATGTGCAGGGGGGAGGACGTGCAGGCCACAGCAGTGCGCATGTGCAAGGCCGCCTGCCGTGCCGGCGGATGAGGAGCGAGTGGAGCCCGGCGGCCCGGGCACGGATAGTGGGGGGAGATGGAGAGAGAGAGATAGAGAGGGGGGCCTGCCCAGAGTTGAACGGTAGGTATCCTGCCTTGGCTGGAGGCCCCCCTAGACCTTGAGGCCCTAAGCTTAAGCTTGTCTAGCTTATAGGTAAATCCGGCCCTGGATGTTGGCCAGGAACTGCATTGTAAAACACAACCTCAGAGTGAAGGTTTGGCGAGGGGGAGGACACAGTGCTGCAGGGGCATAATGAAATAAAGGAGGACATATAGAAACACTGAGAGGAGTCACAGATTCAGAACTGGCATAGTCTTCTGTCAAAAAACAAAATTAAATACCAAGTACAAGAAATAGGTCATTCACTTGCATACATTACAATCAGGTGCTCCTCAACTTACGACGAGGTTATGTTCCGATAAACCCATCGTAAATCGAAAATATCGTAAGTTGAAAATGCATCTAATACACCTAACCTATCAAACATTCTCTCTCTTCTGATAAGGCTGGAGAATAGTGTGAGAAGGCACTGGGGCATTGAAGCTTGTTGATTGTTTAGCAGGCATAGTGTTCTTCAGGAAGATATCAAGTTTTAACTGTACAGTTTGTTTCTCCTTTTCATTATATATTTCCTTGACCTGGCTGACTGGGAACTGCAGCTCGCTGCCGTTACCCAGCATCACGGGAGAGTATCGTACCGCATATCGCTAGCCCGGGAAAATATAAAAATTCAAAATTCGAAGTACGGTTTCCACTGAATGTATCGCTTTTGCACCATCGTAAAGTCGAAATATCATAAGTCAAAGCATCGTAAGTCGAGGAGCATCTGTACTGTATCCATTGTTCAAGTTGGGGACTCTTATACTTTGGCCAGACCAAACGTAGACTGGGCGGTCGTTTCGCTGAACACCTTCGTTCAGTCTGCCTGGGCCTACCTGATCTCCAGCTCCATTAAGCACTTTAACCCCCCCTTCCCTTTCCCACACTGATCTTACTGTCTGTCCTGGGCCTCCTCCACTGTCGAGTGAGGTCAAATGCAAATTGGAGAAACAGCACCTCTTATTTCACTTGGGCAGCTTACAACCCAGTGGTATGAATATTGATTTCTCTAACTTCAAGTTACTCTTGCATCCCCTCTCTCTCCATCCCTCCCCCACCCAAGTCATTGTACTAGTTTCAGTGTCGCCTTGTTGAGCCTCATTGTCTGTAACTCGTTTTCACCCAGCCCACAGCTAACAATGGCCTGTTTCCTTTATTATCGTTACTTTTTTGCATATCCTTCATTCATGTGTCCTATATCACCGTCTATATCTCTCGTTTCCCTTTCCCCTGACTCTCAGTCTGAAGAAGTGTCTTGATCTGAAACGTCTCCTGCCTGACTCACTGAGTTACTCCAGCTTTTTGTGTCTATCATCGCCAGATTCAAAAAACAGATTTAAAACAGGAAGACCACAGGTTCTAATTGGTAATTATTGACCAGAGACATTAACTGCTTCTTCTCCACACATGCTGCCTGACCTGATGGAATATTTCCAGCGTATTCTGCACTTCCCGAAAAGCATTCACTTAAATAGGATCGAGTTACTGAATATACCTCGATATACTGGTGCCTTATGAACTACAAAGGTCCAATTCATAGACGGCAGTAAATACTGAAAGAGTTTATGACACATTTATTTTTGACATATTACCTTCAAAGTTACTGCTGAGGAAAAGTAAAGTCAAGTGTTTACAAAGGTCTCATGTATTAAGATTCCCATCCTTAAAAAGCATTAACTAACGGACCGTTTGTGGTGGAGAAGCTCTAAGGAAGAGCATCTTTATTCAGAAGGTCGACACAAAAAGCTGGAGAAACTCAACGGGTCAGGCAACATCTCTGGAGAGAGGAATGGGTGACGTTTCTTCTTCACACTGAGAGTCAGGGGAGAGGGAAACGAGAGATATGAAAAGGTACATAGAATAAATGAATGAAAGGTATCCATTCACCTTAAAGAGGTGCACAAAATGATGAAAGGAATAGATTGGGTAGATGCTCAGAGTCTCTTGCCCAGAGTAGGAGAATCGAGAACCAGAGGACATAGGTTTAAGGTGAGGAAGGAAAGATTTAATAGGAACCTGAGGGGTAACATTTTTCACGCAAAGAGTGGTAGGTGTATGAAGCAGGTACTATTGAAATGTTAAAGAAACATTTAGACAGGTACATGAATAGGACAGGTTTAGAGGGATATTGGCAGAACACAGGCAGGTTGGACTAATGTAGATGGGCATGTTGGCCGGTGTGGACAATTTGGGCCGAAGGGCCTGTTTCCACGATGTAAGACTATGGGATGGACGGAGAGAGGGGAAGCACGGGTTACTTGAAGATAGAGAAATCAATAGTCATACCGCTGGGTTGTATTCTCCAGAGATGCTGCCTGACCCGCTGAGTTACTCCAGCTTTTTGTGTCTATCTTCAGTGTAAATCAGCATCTGCAGTTCCTTCCTACACATCTTTATTCGACTGGGGAGAAGTGAAGCATTTTCAGATAAATATCTTCTTTCCTCCCCAAGTGTGTCACTGTTCAATTGCAGAGACATCAAATCATCTAATTGCATACATCAAGATCAAATTCAATGATTTTTTTAAAAGGTACAGTGCAGAATTCCAGCTCTGCTTCAGCTATGAATTAGTTGATTGAATGGAAAGATACAGTGTGAAAATCGGCCCTTTGGCCGACTGAGCCCACGCCATCGATCACCTGTTCACACTAGTTCTACGTTATCGCACTTTCCCATCCACTCCCTGCACACTAAGGACAATGTACACGGTCGATTAGCCTACAAGCCCGCATGTCTTGGATATGGAAGGAAACCCACGTGGTCACAGGGAGAAATTGCAAACTCCACACAGGGAGCATCCAAGGTGGTGGAGGGGGAATCCTCAAAACCTTCATAGCTTTTGTACTATTTCACCGATCCTATTTGACTTGCACCAGAGGAGTAAGGTGGCGAAAAATCATAGCACTATGGGGGATCGTTTTTGCGCAAATTTAATTACAACGCAGCCAGGAAGTGGTCAAGATGAGAGTTTTAGTAATATATAGAAGATAGATGTTGTTAAGCTGGAAGGGGTACAGAGGAGATTTACAAGGGTGTTGTTACGACTTAAGAGCCTCGGCTATATGGAGAGGTTGAGTGGGCTAGGACTTTATTCTATGGCGCGCAGGACGATGAAGGATGACCTTATAGAGGTGTATATGGTTCTGAGAGGAATAGATAGGGTAAATGCACTGAGTCTTTTACCCAGAATAAGGGAATGAAGAACCAGAGGATATAGGTTTAATGTGAATGGGGGATGATTTAATACGTATGAACCTGAGCGGCAACTTTTTCTCACATAAAGGGTGTTATAATAGGTATATGGACGAAAACAAGCGGAGGAGGTAGTTGAGGCAGGTACAATCGCAACCTTTAAAAAACATTTGGACAGGTATGTGGATGGGAAGGTTTAGAGGGATATGGGCCTAAAGCGGGGAGGTGGAACGAGTGTAGATGGGGCATGTTGGTCGGCGTGGGTAAGTGGGCCTGTTTTCATGCTGTACGACTCTATAACTGGAAAAGGAAGGAAACAGGTTGGTTTCCAGTTATAGAGTCGTACAGCATGAAAACAGGGAAGGTAGGATAAAATGAGTCACTGACTAGGGCTGGGAGTCAGAAACGTATTATGCTTCTTATTATGCTTCTTGTTAGTGTCCTGGGCGCTAACATCTCAGATGACATGTTGTGGACTTACATGGATACGACAGGTTTGGAAGGATATGGTGGGATTAGTGTAGCTGGGTGGGCAAGGTGCACACTGTATCACTCCATGGCCCAGCACATTGATGGAATCACAATGGCAGCATGTCCATGCCTCTACTTCCCCAATTTTTTTTTTCTGTTATTCATTGCCCTAGCTATTAAATAAACACAATCTTATGCAGTACCGGTGTAAGAGTTGCTGCCTTACAGCACAAGGGACCCGGGTTCGATCCTGACTCCGGGTGTTGTCTGTATGGAGTTTGTATGTTCTCACTGTGAGCTGTGCGGGTTTTCCCCGGGAGCTACGGTTTCGTCCCTCACTCCAAAGACGTACAGGTTTGTAGGTTAATTGGCTTGGTATAAATATTGAAAAAAATTGGCTACATCCCAGGTGAATGTAGGATAGTGTTAATGCACTGTTTGGCGCGGACTCGGTGTACTGAAGGGCCTGTTTCCGCGCTGCATCTCTAAACTAAACTAAACTAAACCTTCTATGTAGGACCTTAACAAACATCTTCTCGAATTCGCATTACTCTTCATCTATTGGTTCCTCTTTATCCACCTTGACCATTACAGTATATCCTATAAGAACTCCAGCAAATGTGTAAAACAAAATGTATCTTTCATAAAATCATGATGACCCTGCGTGACCGTCTTATAATGTTCCAAATGTAAAAAAACACAAAATGGTGGAATGACTCAGCAGGTCAGCTAGCATCCCTGGAGAACGTGGATAGGTAACGTTTTAGGTCGGGTTCCTTCTTCAGACCATCGCAATGTTTAAGAAACATTTAGACAAGTATATGGATATGACAGGTTTAGAGGGATATGGGCCGAATGCAGGCAGGTGGGAATAGTGTAGATGGGACATGTTGGCCAGTGTGGGCAAGTTGGACCGCAGGGCCTGTTTCCACAAAGGAGTCTTTGTCCAACAATCTGCCTATCCAAAAGCCTCCTCCCTCACCTGTGTTCACCTATTACCAGTCCAGTCACTCCCTTTTTGAAGGAGTGTTCTGACCCAAAATGTCACCTATCCATGTTCTCCAGGTTTGCTGCCTGACCCGTCTGAGTTACCCCATCATTTTGTGTCTCTCTTTGGTATAAACCTAGCATCTGCAGTTCATTGTCATGACATAATGTTCAGAGCATCCTGCATTACTTCATTAATAATGGATTCCACCATTTTACCCATTGACAGATGTTTGGCTGAATGGTCTGTAATTTACTACTTTATCTCTCCCTCGTTTCCAGAACAAGGGCATGACATTTCCCAGTCTTCCTCTGGAACCTATCCAGAAACCAGGGAGTTTGGGTCGAAGTGGCCAACTGTGCACTCAGGAGATGAGTATCAGAACACATCAATTTGGAAATAATTAGTGGGCAGAAGGCAGTTCGAACATTGCCATAATACATTTCAAAAAATAGTAAGCAAAGAGGAATGGACATCAAGTGAACCTGGAAGTGGAAAGGCATCGGGCGGATTTAATTTAATGCAGAGGAGTGATAGGAGAAGAATTAGGCCATTCGGCCCATCAAGTCTACTCCGCCATTCAATCATGGCTGATCTATCTCTCCCTCCTAAACCCATGCTCCTGCCTTCTCCCCATAATGCATTTCGTTGTCTCTGTACTGTACACTGACAATGACAATTAAAATTGAATCTGAATCTGAATCTAACCTCTGACACCCACCTTAATCAAGAATCTATCTATCTCTGCCTTAAATATATCCACTGCCTTGGCCCCCACAGCCTTCTGTGGCAAAGAATTCCACAGATTCACCATCCTCTGACTACAGAAATGTCACCTCATCTCCTTCCTAAAAGAACATCCTTTAATTCTGAGGCGATGACTTCTAGTTCTAGACTATACCACTAGTGGAAATATCCTCTCCACATCCACTCTGTCCAAGCCTTTCACTATTCTGCACATTTCAATGAGGTTCCCCCCTCATTCTTCTCTGTACTGTCATATGTTAACTCATCCCTGGGATCATTCCTGGGACCCTCTCCAGAGCCAGCGCATTCTTCCTCAGATATGGTGCCCAATATTGGTCACAATATTCCTAATGCGGCCTGGCCAGCCCCCCAGCTCAGCTCAGGTTCCTCATTTCGGAAGGATGAAAGGGTAAGGCAGAACAAGGGAAGGCATTGCCTTCATTGGTGGGGCATTAAGCATAAGAGTCAGGAAGTCGTGAACTCATGATGCAGATCTGGAAGGCTTTTGGAGTAATTGGAGTTTTGTGTGCTGTTCTGATCACCCCATTACCAGAAGGATGTGGAGACTTTGGAAAGGTATGCAGAAGAGGTTTACCAGAATTACCATCCTGGATTGGGAGTATTAGCTACAAGGAGACATTGCACAGACTTGGATTGTTTTCTCTAGTATGCAAGGTTGATGGGCGACCTGATAGTTTAGTTTAGTTTAGAGATACAGCGCAGAAACAGGCCCTTTGGCCCACTGAGTCCGCATCGACTAGCGATCCCCGCACATTAACACACACTAGGGATAATTTACATTTATACCAAGCCAGTTAACCTACAAACCTGTGCGCCTTTGGAATGTGGGAGGAAACCGAAGATGTCCGAGAAAACCCACGCAGGTCACGGGAGAACATACAGGCTCCGTACCGACAGCACCCTTAGTCAGGATCGAACCCGGGAATCTGGCACTGTAAGCACTGTAAGGCAGCAACTCTATTGCCGCAACTTTGATAAATGTATCAAAGTTATGATAAGCATAGACAGGATAGACAGCCAGAAGCTTATCCCTGGAGCGAAATATCGAAGACTAGAGAGCATTGGTGAGTGGGGTCAAGTTTTAAGGAGATACGTGGGGTTCTTTTTTTTAGCACAGAGTGGTGGGGGCCTCGTACATGCTGCCAGGGGTGTTGGTTGAGGCAGGTATGATAATGGCATTTAAGAGGCGTTGAGATAGGCACATGGATGTGCTGGGAATAGAGGGATATGGATCGTGTGCAGGCAGCTAAGATAAGTTTATCATGTTTGACACAGACATTGAAGGCCGTCCTGTTCCTACGCTGTAGTTTTCTAGGTTCTATGTTCTACGTAAATTAAAGTGTCCCATCTTAAAAAGAAAGATGGGTGGGGAGGGGGGGGGGGGGGGGGGGGGGGGGGGGGGGGAGGAGATAAAAACTAACAGTCAAGACAGCAAAATTCTCAAAAAGACTATCAAAATGCATATGGGATGCTTGGAATGTTAAAAAATAGTCATGGGATGCAACAGCAATTATATTATTCTCAACTTTGGCACGGTCTCAGCTGAAATACATTATCCAGTTGTGGGTATTAAAATTCCATGAAGCACGTCACGTGTTGGATAGGGTGCAGAGGAGGGGTGCTACAGTTGTACTTGGGACTTTACTTGCGCAGGGAGATCCGAGAAGCTGCTATTGTGCTCTTTAGAGAGGTTGAAATGTGAATTCAGTGTTCAGAATCACGTGCGTTTGTGATAAACGCGTAGGAGGAATTGATTCCAACCGGCAGTAGGCAGCGGTTTCCCAGAGGGCACAAACCCGAGGCAATTGGAACAGAAAATGCAGCACCAGATGAGATTTTAATGCGTAAAGTGGTGAACTTGAAGTCACTGCCCGAGACAAGGATGGCTGCTGATGCAGCAATTTTCTCAATGGATTTCGACAAGCACGAGAAAAAGGGGAGGGCGGGGAACGGAGGGAGGAGGAGGAGGAGGAGAGAGAAAATTCGGTAGAAATCTTAGTTTAATTTAGTTTAGTTTAGAGATACAGGGCGGAAACAGGCCCTTCGGCCCACCGAGTCCGCGCTGTCCAGCGATCCCAGTATACTTACACTATCCTACACACACCCTTAATCTTGTATCTGTACACTGTGGACAATTTGATTGAAACCATGTATAGTCTTTTCTCTGAATGGAAAGCACTCAACAATAAAGCTTTTCACTGTATATCGGTACATCTGACAATGATGAGCTAAATTAAGCAAAACGAATGTGATCAAAGATAACGAGTGGCTGAAGAAGGATCCCAACCCAAAATGTCACCCATCCATATCCTGCATATCGGTGAGACCAAGCGCAGGCTCGGCGATTGTTTTGCTGAACACCTCCGCTCAGTCCACCTACACCTAACTGATCTCCCGGTTGCTAAACACTTTAACTCCCCCTACCATTCCTACACTGACCTTTCTGGCCTGGGCCTTCCCCATTGTCAGAGTGAGGCCTAGTGAAAATTGGAGGAACAGCACCTCATATTTTGCTAGGGCAACTTACACCCATGTGAACATTGACTTCTCTAACTTCAAGTAACATTTGCTTTCCCTCCCTCCCCCTACCCAGTTCTCCAACCAGTCTTACTCTCAGGCTACATTTTATCTCTGCTTTGATGTTACCTTCTCCCAACTAACAATGATCTATTCTACATTTTCCTCGATCTCCATTCCCTTTGTCTGTGTTTCCAACCCGTACACTTCCTTATCTATACCCTTCCTTATCTATGTACCTCTCTCTCCCGACAGTCTGTAGAAGGGTCTCGATCCGAAACGTTGCCCATCCCTTCTCTCCAGAGTTGCGGCCTGCTCCCCCTCTGTGATTCCTCCTGCCCTCCAGTCTTACTGTCTCTGATTACATTCTATCTCTGTCCCGCCCACTTCCCTGACATCAGTCCGAAGAAGGGTCTCGACCCGATACGTCACCCATTCCTTCTCTCCAGAGGTGCTGCCTGTCCCGCAGAGTTACTCCAGCATTTTGTGTCTATCTTCAATTTAAACCAGCATCTGTGGTCTTCCTACACATGTCACCCATCTATGTTCCTTCGGGATGCTGCCTGACCCGCTGGAGTGTGGGTAACTCACTCCAGCACTTTGTGACATTTAAAAAAAAATGTGTTGAAGGCTGATCTGCCCCAGACCTCATCTCCTCTTCTGTGTGCTGGATACAATCAAAATCACATGCAATGAAAAAATCTGGCAGGTCAGAAAGAAACTCAGCGCAAGACTTAAAAGAGCAGTCTTCAAATGAGCAGCAGCATGAACTTATCCCAAGACTTTAATGCATTGGATTTCCAAACAGCTTGAAGTTAAGGGGAGTCAGATGGCTTGGAATTCTCTTTCCCTGGTTTTCATCAAGTTGAATGCGTCGTTATTTGGCACTTGGCTGTCTCAACAGCACAGGAAAATGGTACAATTAAGATTACACCTGGCAGACTGTTAGTCATGGGGATAAATTAGCTTGACTGTTTCAACCCCCTCTCTGGGCCAAGGTTAAGATATCAGGGCACTAATTTGGAACAACATATCCAGACAATTCCACCGAGGATGGCAGACACCATGTAGAAACATAGAAAATAGGTGCAGGAGGAGGCCATTCAGCCCTTCGAGCCAGCACCGCCATTCAATATGATCACGGCCGGGACCCTTTTCAGGCAAGTGAGATTGGTTCCTCTTGGCATTATGTTCGGCACAGAGATTTTGGGCTAAAGGACCTATTCTTGTGCTGCATTTCATTCCCCTTACATGGTTTTCCTCTACCTGCTAAATTTTTGTAAGGTGTCCTTGAGACTCTTGAAAGGCGCCCATAAATAAGATTTATTATTATTATTATTACATTCATAAGTGATAGAAGCAGAATTTGGCCATCAACCCATCAAGTCTACTCCGCCATTCAATCATGACTGATCTATCTCTCCCTCCTAACCCCATTCTCCTGCTTTCTTCCCCATAACCCCTGACACCCGTACTAATCTAGAATCTCTCTGTCTATCTCTGCCTGAAAAATATCAATTGCCGGCCTCCATCCACAGCCTTCCGTGGCAATGAATTCCAGATTCACCACCCACTGACTAAAGAAATTCCCGCTCATCTACTTCCTTAAGGAACAAACTATAATTTTGAGGCTGCGAGTCCTAGACACTCCCACTAGTGGAAACATCCTCTCTGTCCAGAGATGTTCTAAATCTATCATCTGACAATTCCTCAACCCATGTACAAATTTTCACTGCGTTTCCTCTATTGCAAGTGTAGTTCCTGAGCTAGGGGGAGGCAATATTCCAGATGGTCTCACCGTGGCCCTATACATTGGTGCAAATATATCATCATGAGAGGAAAGTTGGCCACCTGCCTTGGGCTCTCACCACAGAAACAAGAGATTTGTGCAGCTAAGAATACAACCAACTCCCATCCAAGAGTAATAAGCAATGATGGAATGCAAGATCTAATACTAGATGCCAACCTCTGACAAGCGCCTGATCTGCAGATGGAAAAATATTGCACCCAGAACATAGCTGAATTTGTGTTTTTGTATCATAGTCATACAGAACGGAAACAGGTCCTTTGGCACAACTTGCCCATGCCAACCAAGATGCCCCATCTTCATCCCTCTGAACCAAGGGTTCCCAACCTGGGGTAAATTTACCCCAGGGGGTAAATTTGTTGATTCTGGATTTGTACATATTTTTTCTCATTGACTGATTGTGTTTGGTTCTGGTAAACCGGTATCTGTTAATCATTAGTTGTTCATAATTAAGTTAAATAACATTGTTATGTGCTATTAAAGTTGCCAGGGGTAAACGGGACGAAAAATGGTTGGGAACCCCTGTTCTAAACCTTTCCTATCCAAATGCCTTCAAAATGCTTTTATAATACCTGCCTCAACTACCTCCTGTGGCAGCTCATTCCATAAACCCTCCACCCTCTATGTGAAAAGGTAACCACTCAGGTTCCTATTAAATCTTTCCCCTCTCGACTTAAACGTATGTCCCCTGGTTTTTGCGTTTAGTTTAGCCTATTATTGTCACGTGTAACGAGGTCCAGTGAAAGGCATTTTGGTCAGTGCTGTCTCAACAATGACTATACATGATTACAATCAAGAGGTCCACAGTGTACAGATAGAGGATAAACGGTATAACATTTAGTACCAGATAAAGTTGGATTGAAGATAGTTTGAAGGTCTCCCATGAGGTAGATGGGTCAAGACCGCACTCTAACTGGCGAGAGAGCAACTCAGTTGAACTGTCCCTGAATCTGGAGGTGTGCGTTTTCAAGCTTCTGTACCGCTTGCCTGATGGGAGAGGGGAGAAGAGGGAGTGACCGGGGTGAGACTGGTCCTTGATTACGCTGGTGGCCTTGCCGAGGCAGCATAAAGTGTAGATGGAGTCAATGGAAGAGAGGTTAGTTTGTGTGATGGTCTGGGCTACGTCCACAACTTTCTGCAATTTCTTGCCGTCTTGGATGGAGCTGTTCTTAAACCTTGTTGTGATGCATCCCTATGATAAAATGCTTTCTACAGCACACTTGTAGAAGTCGGCAAAGGTTGTTGAGGACATGCCAAACTTCCTAAGCCTTCTAAGGAAGTAGAGAGGCGTTAGTCAGCGTGCTTTCTTTGCCTGAGCTTCAACATGGCTATTCCGGGACAAATTGCTGGCCATATTTATCCCAAGAACCTGCAGGTTTCCACCACTTTGTGCTTTGACATCATCAATGTGTGTGTACTGCTTCCCTTCATGAATTCAATCACAATCTCATTTGTTTTGCTGACATTGAGGGAGACATTGTCACCATGGCTCCAGGTTACGAGGTTCTTAATCTCTCTCCTGTATTTTGTCTCGTCACCATTTGATATCCGGCCCACTACGGTGGTGTCGTCTGTCAACTTGTAAATTGAGTAGGATTGGTTTGTGGCTGGGCAGTCATCAGTGTATAAGCAGTACAGTAGGAGGCCGAGAACACAGCCCTGTGGTGCACCAGTGTTGAAGATTATCGTAGAGGATTCCCCAATTCTGGGTAAATGACTGTGCATGTACCCAATCTATTCCCTTCATGATCTTGTACATCTCTATAAGATCACCCCTCATCCTCTTTGCTCCAAGGAATAAAGTCCCAGCCTGCCCAAAGTCTCCCTACAGCTCAGGGCCTCAAGTCCTGGCAGCATTCTTGCAAATCTTTCCCGCAGCTCAACGACATTGTGACGGAAATTCAACACCACACTCCAAATGTGGCCTCGCCAACATAAGTTCACTTCATGTCACAGGAGCAGAAGTAGGCCATTTGGCCCATCGCGTCAATCCCACCATTCATTCATGGCTGATGTACCTTTATCTCTCAACCCCATTCTCCTGCCTTCTCTCCATAACTCTCGACACCCTTACTAATCAAGAATCAATCTCCACCTTAAAAATACCCAATGACTTGGCTTCCACAGCCTTCTGTGGCAATGAATTCCACAGATTCATCATCCTCTAAATAAAGAAATTCCTCCTCATCTCCTTTCTAAAGGTGCGTCCTTTTCTACTAAGGCTCTGCTCTCTGGTCCAATAGTGGAAACATCCGCTCCACATCCACTCTATCCAGGCCTTTCACGATTCGCTGTTTCAATGAGGTCCCCCTCTTATCCTTCTGAACCCTTTGTACAACTGGAGCAGAAAAACGTTCAAAGGAAAGATGGCAAGATAGGAAATGTGTATTTTCGAACATTTGAATGTATGTAACAATGGGGTATCCCTACTAACCTTACTGCCAAGTAATTACTTCTAAATGATAACATTGCTGTAATTTTGAAAAAAGGCAGAAACCAATTTTGTAGTAATGTCACTAACACCTAATTAAATAGCTTTTTTTTGTGACACTAATTGAGTGTTGGTATCAGATCTCTTGCAATACCAAAGTAGCTAATGGAACTGGATGAATGTGTTATCTGGAAGATAGTAACTGATAGTGCAGTCATCCCTGATAATGGACACAGTGGTTCACAAGTTATAGGAGTAGAATTAGGCCATTCGGCGCATCAAATCCACTGTTATTCAATCATGGCTGATCTCTGCCTCCTAATCCCATTTTCCTGCCATCTCCCCATATAAGATTGTTAAGGGCTTGGAGGCAGGAAACATGTTCCCAATGTTGGGGGAGTCCAGAAACTGGGGCCACAGTTTAAGAATAAGGAGTAAGCCATTTAGAACGGAGATGAGGAAACACTTTTTCTCACATTGAGTGGTGAGTCTGTGGAATTCTCTGCCTCAGAGGGCGGTGGAGGCAGGTTCTCTGGATGCTTTCAAGAGAGAGCTAGATAGGGCTCTTAAAAATAGTGGAATCAGGGGATATGAGGAGAAGGCAGGAACGGGGCATTGAATGGGGAAGATCAGCCATGATCACATTAAATGGCGGTGCTGGCTCGAAGGGCCAAATGGCCTACTCCTGCACCTATTGTCTATTAACCCTTGACACCCGTTCTAATCAAGAACTTGCCTATATCTGCATTAAAAATATCCACTGACTTGGCCTCCACAGCCCTCTGTGGCAATGTGTTCCACAGATTAACTAAAGAAGTTCCTCCTCACCTCCTTTCTAAAAGAGCGGCCTTTAATTCTGAGGCTGTGACCTTTGATCCTAGACTCTCCCACCAGTGGAAACATCCTTTCTACATCCACTCTATCTATGCCTTTCATTATTCTGTAAGTTTCAACCTTCTAAACTCCAGCGAGTAGAGGCCCAGTGCTGTCAAACGGTTCAATGGTTCTTTGTGATGTGTTTATTCCAGTGATGCCCTTGAATACTGGGATGGAACTGGAAGGCGGCCGAAAGAAAGGTCGAACTCAATGACTTCCAAATCAGAAAGGAGAGACACGACAGCCACACTGAACTGAGACAGTAACCTGAGTTGAGTTTACTCTGCATGTGTACGTGGTTAAATTAGCAGCTCTGCTGATGATCCATGTTAATCAATGGAGGTCATAGAAGGGACAGTAGACAATAGGTGCAGGAGTAGGCCATTCGGCCCTTTCGAGCCAGCACCGCTATTCACTGTGATCATGGCTGATCATCAAGGAGATGGAAGTGACAGAATCAGACTGAATACAGTTTATACGTATGCTTTTCAGGAAGGTAACCCCCACGTAAATCGCGAGGAGCCACAGGGGTCACAGTTTAAGAATGAGGGGTAGGCCATTTAGGACTGAGATGAGGAAAAACTTCTTCACCCAGAGAGTTGTGAATCTGGAATTCTCTGCCACAGAAGGCCAATTCACTGGATCTTTCCAAGAGAGAATTGGATTTACCTCTTAGGGTACAGGAATCAAGGGATATGGGGGGAAAAAACAGGAACGGGGTACTGATTTTAGATAATCAGCCATGATCATATTGAATGGTGGTGCTGGCTCGAAGGGCCGTATGGCCTAGTCCTGCACCTATTTTTCTAAGTGTCTATGAGCCTTTATTGCATTTGTCCTGCAAATATTTACTTGCACGAAACCTTGTTGATGAAGGTCATTATGTGTCAGTTTTCAGAATGTATTTACAATACATTACCAGACAAAGCTTCAAAGGCCACAACAGCGCGCTCTGGTATTTCCATCAATGTCTGCCCTGCCCTCAAATTCATTTAGACCTCTCTCTCCTTTCTCGTTGCAGATCACGTGCATGTATTGGAGATTAGTTTAATTTGCCATCGTGTGGGGCGCAGAGATTGTGGGTCAAGAGGCCTGTTCCTGTGCTGTAATGCTTTATGTACTGGAGGAATGACAGCACGGTGGAGCAGCTGGTAGCTGGTGGCACGCTGCCTCACAGCGCCAGAGACCAGGGTTCGATCCCGACCTCAGGTGCTGTCTGCACAGAGTTTCTACCTTCTCCCTGTGACCGCGAGGGCTTTCTCCGGTTTCCTTCCACATTCCAAAGGCGTACAGGTCTGTTGGCTAAATGTTTAAGAAGGAACTGCAGATGCTGGAAAATCGATGGTAGACAAAAATGCAGGAGAAACTCAGCGGGTGCGGCAGCATCTATGGAGCGGAGGAAATAGGCAACATTTTGTGTCCAAAACCCTTCTTCAGACTGATGTGAGGGTGGGGGGGGGGGGGGGGGGGGGGGGGGGGGGGGGGGGGGGGGGGGGGGGAAGAAAGGAAGAGGTAGAGCCAGAGGGCTGAGGGAGAGCTGAGAAGGGGAGGAGAAAGTAAGGACTATCTGAAATTAGAGGTCAATGTTCATACCGCTGGGGTGCAAACTGCCCAAGCGAAATATGAGGTGCTGCTCCTCCAATTTACAGTGGTCCTCACTCTGACCATGGAGGAGGCCCAGGACAGAAAGATTGGATTCGGAATGGGGAGTTGAAGTCCTGAGCCACCGGAAGATCAGGTTGGTGAACCTGCACCTCCTCCAAACTCATCTATTGCATCCACTGCTCTAGATGTCAGTTGCTCTACATCGGTGTGACCAAGCGTAGGCTTGGCGATCGCTTCGCCGAACACCTCCGCTCTGTTCGCAATAACCAACCTGTAGGCTAATTGGCTGTTGTAAGTTGTCCCCAGTGTGTAGGATAGAACTAGTGTAAGGGTGATTGTTGGTTGCTGCGGATTTGATGGGCCGAAGGGCCTGTTTTCCACGCTGTATCCTACATTGAACTAAAACTCTGAGGAGGGGTCCCGACCTGAAATGTCACCCATCCTTTTTCTCCAGAGCCACTGCCTGACCTGCTGACGTACTCCAGCATTTTGTTTCTATCTTTGGTATAAACCAGCATCTACAGTTCCTGGTTGCTACACCTGAATTAAACCTCTATCGGCCCCTGATTATAGTATTGGTGAATTGTGTGAATTAAAATCAAACTCTTTTCCCAAAGAATTTTGTGTGTCCACATCTTGCAGTAACCTCTTGAGCTGCAGTTATTGGGACCCAATTTTCCTGATCCATGCAAACAAATTGGGGAACTGGCTAAACAGGCACACGGTTCACTGTGAGGTTAATATTTTTGCAATGTTATAAACTGGTGACGCAAGGCTTCTTTCCTGGCAGGCTATACTACTTTTCTTTAGTATAGGCGTTTTAATATTCAACTCGTATCAATTCGTTAAAGATAGTTTAAAATGTCCTGAACTAAACCATCAATGCAGTTGGATACATACTTATTCAACTGCTGCTGTTTTTGTGATGTAATCAGACATGCTACACGTGACATTTGTGCATTTCACAAGTCGTGTTCCCACAGCAGTATGTCCATTGAGTCATAGAGTCTGAAACAGGACCCCACCTTTTCCATGCCAGCCAGGTTGGCATACTGGGCTAGACCTATATGCCCGCATTTGGCCCATATCCCAATTCACCATTCCTATCCATATATTAGAAACCCAGGTTCAATCCTGACTACTGGTGCTGTCCGTACAGAGTTTGTACCTTCTTCCCGGGACTTGCATGAGTTTTCATCGAGATCTTCCGTTTCCTCCCACGCTCCACAGACATACTGGTTTGGTAGGTTAATTGGCTGGATTAATAAATGTATGAATGTACCCAAGCATGTGCAGGGATTGCTGGTCAGTGCGGACTCGATGGGCCGGAGGGCCTGTTTCCGTGCTGTATCTCTAAACTAAAGTAAATAGGGATTTTAATAGTACAAAAAAAAGGATTGTCTAAGAAATTGCGTTTATTGATAACAGAGTTTGAGACTATTACACTGCTGACCAGCCCTCCCCTTTCCCAAGAGGGATGAACCGGGAGTGCACTGGGTTAACCAGAGGTCATTCAGACTTGGCCAAGGAATGCTTTGGATAACTTTAGTCATTCAGAACTCTTCCTCCTGTATCCCTGCAAGCTCACACTAGTCGTCGCACGAGTTTGGGCCCCACCTTTCCTTGATTATCGTTGCTGGCTTTTTGTCCTTTTTGCCTGCCTTTCATTCATTTGCTCTCTGTACCTTTTCACATCTCTCATTTTCCTCCCCTGACTTAGTTTGAAGAAACATCCCCTATTCCTTTTCTCCAGAGATGTGGCCTGACCCACTGAGTTACTCCAGCTTTTTGTGTCTCGCTACTCAGTTATTATTGCATGCTGCTCAGCTACAGTGGCCCTAGGTTATGTAATGTGACCATCTTCAAATAGCTCCATTGTACAGGAAGATTTGAATGGAAACACAGTCTTGTCCATCCCTGTCTCGTAACTGTCCTCAATCTGACCCCACTCCAAGATGTGTGCATTCCTTCAATTCTGGCCTTTGATCAACCCCACATACATAAAACCACCAATGACGGGTAGCACAGTGGTGCAGCGGTAGAGTTGCTGCCTTGCAGCGCCAGAGACCCGGGTTCAACCTGAGTACGGGCCCTGTCTGCATGAAGTTTACACGTTCTCAATGTGACTGCGTGGGTTTTCTCCAGGTGCTACGGTTTCCTCCCACATTCCAATGGCATGCAGGTTTATAGGTTAAACGGCTTGTGTAAATTGTTCCTAGAGTAGGGTAGTGCTAGTGTACTGGTTGGTGCGAACTCAGTGGGCCGAAGGGCCTCTTTCCTTGCTGTACCTCTAAACTAATCGCCATGTCTGCACCTATCAGGACTGCAATATCTCAAAATGATCTAGGTATGTGTATATACAATGCAAATTGTCCTTTCTAATGGAGACACAAGGAAGTGCAGATGGTGTTTTACAGAAAAAGGCACAAAGTGTTGGAGTAACTGAGTAGGTTAGGCAGCATCTTTGGAGAACATGGATAGATGACGTTTCGGGTCGAGACCTTTCCGTAAGTTAAGCAATGAGGACTGCACAGGAAGATGCACATGGAAACACAGTCTGAAGAAGGGTCCCGACTCAAAACATCACCGATCCACGCTTTCCAGAGACGTTGCCTGACCCACTGAGTTACTCCAGCACTGGGCCTGTATTTCTGTCCAATGTTGGAATTGTGCACCTTCCTGGTGCTGATAATTCCGAGACTAATGACCTTTGGAATCTCCTTAAAAAGGGAAAGGTTTCTTTCGAATCAATCCCAAGTATCAGATCCAGATATGCAGGGACGTGTGACAACACACTTCACCACACTCTGATTGCTCCACAAACAATGGCCCATGCACCTTTCCACACAAACAGCAGACAAAGTTCATTTGAAAAAGTGAAAGTAACTCCCCCCCCATCCCCTCCCCTCCTCAGCAGCTTCATAAGCTGAGGAGCAGAATCATAGTTAAGTTTGAGTTGTAAATTCCACAAAATAATTAAACATATGTAGTGCATGGGTGAGAGAGGCAGGGAAAATGACAGACAATATTGTTTACTCATGCTTTCTAGCCTTCCTCATCAACTCCATTCTCCTGCCTTCTCCCCATAACCCTCGACACCCTCACGAATCAAGAATCTGCCAATTTCCTCCTTAAAAACATCCACTGACTTGGACTCCACAGCCGTCTGTGGTAATGAATTCCACAGATTCACCACCCTCTAACTAAAGAAATTCCTCCTCATCTCCTTTCTAAAGATGTCCTTTTATTCTGAGGCTGTGGCTTCTAGTCCTTAGCTCTCCCACTAGTGGAAACATAGTCCTCATGTTCGTTCTATCCACAGCTTTCACTATTCGGTAAGTTTCAATGAGGTTTCCCCCTCATCCTTCCGTAAGTTTCAACATTTATTGCATAGCGTTTTTGGCAAGCCCTTGCTTCCTTTTGAAACTTGACTCTAGTAATTCCTTTAGCCACAGGACAGGGCAAGGCCTGTTCGACAAAGGTATTCCCTGCCAGTGACTCACCAGTTATGCCCGAAATGTTAGCCAAGCCACAATTTAGCTCAAAAGCAGAACAGCGCAGAAGATGGAAATCTAGATGAGCTCACTAAGGAGCAGGTCAGGAAGTACATTCACCAGTTTAGTTTAGAGAAACAGCGCGAAAACAGGCCTGTCGGCCCAGCGTCTTCACCAACCAGCGATCACCCCATGCACTAACACTATCCTACGCACTCGGAACAATTTACAATTCTTACCGAAGCCAATTAAGCTACAAACCTGTACATCTTTTGAGTGTGGGAGGAAACTCTACAGCTGTTCTAGCAATGCCTGAAGTTGTTGTTCAGTTTTACACAGTAATAACATCGACCTGATTATTCTGCTGTTCTTGGTGAAAATAACACTAGGCCATTTGAGTGACATGTTCAGGTTTACTAAAAATTAATTATAAATTAATTTAGGGTGGCACAGCGGTAGAGTTGCTGCCTTACAGTGCCAGAGATCCGGGTTCGATCCAGACTACGATTGCCGTCTGTACGGGTTTTTGGACATCGTCCCTTGTAGGTTAATTGGCTTCGGTAAAATTGTAAACTGCCACCCAGTGTGTAGGATAGTGTTAGTGTATGGGGTGATCGTTGGTCGGTGTGGACTCGGTGGGCTAAAGGCCTGTTGCCGTGCTGTATCTCTAAAAGTCTAAAAAGTAAAAAGGGCAGACGAGATTTAATTCCAAGAGAAATTATTGTGCAATAAAGTGTTAGCAGCTAGATTAACTCAGCAGGTCAGGCAGCATCTCTGGAGAACATGGATAGGTAGCGTTTCAGGGCGGGACCTTTCTTCTCCCAAGATGCTGCCTGACCTGCTGAGTTACTCCAGCACTTTGTGTCTTCTCATCTAAAGAGTTAGCCGACTGTCTCAGAATGGACGATAGACACAAAACGTTGCAGTAGCTCAGTGGGACAGGCAGCATCTCTGGAGAAAAGGAATGGGTGACGTTTCGGGTCGAGACCCTTCAGAATGGATCCAGGGAAGTTTTTTGTACTTCTGCATTGTTCTAACTGGGGCTTCTCTGCTGTTTTCAACTAAAGGTCAAGAGCTGATGTTAATTAAAGGACTTTGACGAAACAACTCTCGCAAAAGTGTGAACAAAGACTTTCCTCTATTGCCCTGCAAGAACATTCTGCATTGTTGTTTGATGCATATCTTCCATTAATTTGTTCTATGTGCCGTCTATAACTCTTGTTTTTCCTTTCCCCTGAATCTCAATCTGAAGAAGGGTCTAGAGCCAAAACGCCAACTATTCCTTTTCTCCGGTGATGCTGTCCGACCCGCATAGTTACTCCAGCTTTTTGCGTCTATCTTCGTTTTAAACCAGAATCTGCAGTTCCTTCCTGCACTGACACCAAGGGATTTTCTCCCCTCCCCTCCACACATCTTCCACTTTGGAAGATAACAACATATTTATGTCAATGCAGTCGGAAGGAAACATAAAAACATAGAAAAATAGGTGCAGGAGTAGGCCATTTGGCCCTTCGAGCCTGCACCGCCATTCAATATGTTCATGGCTGATCATCCAACTCAGTATCCTGTACCTGCCTCCTCTCCATACCCCCTGATCCCTTTAGCCACAAGGGCCACATCTAACTCTCTCTTAAATATAGCCAATGAACTGGCCTCAACTACCTTCTGTGGCAGAGAGTTCCAGAGATTCACCACTCTTCGTGTGAACTGTGTGAAGGAGAGGGACACAGATGAGAAGAGGTCAGATTTTGCTCTATAATTCACCGCTAAGCAGATTCCCAGCCTTAACTTGCCGGACGAAGGCTTTGGGCAAAGGCCAGGCCTCCTCAAAGGACAGGACACAGGACGGCAGGTTACATCATTGCGGGTTACTTTTCACATGCTCCACTCTTTAGAAGTAGCAGAGACCTTGACGTAGTGTGCTTATATGTTGGTTTTCCCACAGAAGGGTATGTGTACACACAGGAGAGGAAAAAGAGAGAAACCCACATGGAAATGGAAGCGGTTTAGCTTTTGTTGACTGTTAACAGCAGCTGCAAAAATTGTCTGTGACCTCCCAGAGTACCGGCAACATCTGTATGGGAACTCAGAGACTCGCACAGCAGGACAGGGAGAGGGATCCCAAGTCAAGGACAGAGCAGCCTAGTTTTAAAGCACGCACGTGGTCACAGTCAGAACTGGCGTGCCACCAGAATTATCCCACTGCTTAAACATTTTAATATTTCCATGATGTTCTCACAGTGAAGCCTTTATTTATGTTTGCTACAGTCATGGAGATTAGAAGAACCTCACTGACATCAACGTTAGTTTAGTTTAGAGATACAGTGCGGAAACAGGCACTTTGGCCCACCGAATCCACGTCGACCAGCGATCCCCGCACATTCACACAAGCCTACACGTACTAGGGACAATTTCCACTTATACCAAGTACACAAACCCAAGCCAATTATCTTACAAACTTTGGAGTGTGGGAGGAAACCGAAGATCGCGGAGAAAACCCACGCAGTCGCGGGGAGAACGTACAAACTCCGCGCAGACAGCAGCCATGGTCAGGATCGAACCCGGGTCTCTGGTGCTGCAAGTGATGTAAGGCAGCAACTCTACCGCTGAGCCACCGTGCTGCCCTGGTTACTTGGAGCCGATCTGATCTCTTCAATAAAACAGATGTTTTTCCCCCAAACTAAAACTTTGCAAAGATGTGGGGCGGCACGGTGGCGCAATTGTAAAGTTGTTGCCTTACAGCGCCAGAGACCCGGGTTTCATCCTGACTACGGGCGCTTGTCCGCACGCAGTTTGCACATTCCCCCCGTGACCTGCGCGGGTTTTCTCCGGGATCTCCGGTTTCCTCCCACGCTCCAAAGACAAACAGGTTTGTAGGCTCATTGACTCGGTATAATTGTAAATTGCCCCTAGTGTGTGTAGGATAATGCACAGATCGCTGGTCAGTGCTGACTGGGTGGGCTGAAGGGCCTGTTTCCACGCTGCATCTCTAAACTCAATACTAAAATGAGTCGATGGTTTCCAGAGGGTGACTACTGCACGAGACAGGAATGGAATGCAGATCCTGTCTTGAAACAAAACCGCTTCACATGCAGCTCTGATCTCAGAAAGCTCAAAGTGCATCAAAGCAAGTATTGAAAACTTGCCAAAGACGCACATTTGCCACAGCTCTACAACATTTAACTCAAGTCCCCAATTATTATTAGATTACAAGTCGACACTGCACGCCAATAACATATTTCTTATCAGTCACGTTAACTGGTTTGGGCCAGAACACTGTGCTACATTCACAACAACAAGAAATCAGTAAAGTTACCAGAACTGAAGAAAGGTCACCTCATCAAAATAACAACTGTGTTTTTTCTCTCTCCGTTAATGCTGCCTGAACTGCTGAGTATTTTTTTTTAACAATCTGTTTTTTTATTTCATATTTCCACTATCAATTTGTCCTGATCTCACTGCCTTGCGCGACAACCAAGAAAGCCCACCAATGCCTCTACTTCCTAAGGAAGTTCATTGTCTCCAATTCCAAAGACGCGCCATAGAAAACATCCTATCGGGATATGTTCATAAGTGATAGGAGCAGAATTAGGCCATTCGGCCCATCAAGTCTACTCCGCCATTGGCTGATCTGTCTCTCCCTCCTAATCCCATTCTCCTGCCTATTCCCCATAACCCCGGATACCCCTGAAGGATGCATCACAGCTTGATATGGCATGTGCTCTGCCCAAGACCAAACGGCGCCCAATCCATTCACGAACCAGCCTTGCCCACTCTCACATCGATCCCGTCTATATTTCACATGCCCCGGGAAAGCAGCCAACAAAATAAAGGACCACGAACACCCCAATACTATTTTGGGTTAATCCCCCCCCCCTTTTTTTTGGGCAAAAGAGACAAAGCACTTGAAAGCATAGACTACCAAATTCAAGAACAGCCTCTTCCCTTCAGATGTAGAACGGACCTCTCATATGCCAAGGATGAATTTCTCAATTCTCAATGTGGAGTACAAAAAAGGTTTGAGGGATATGGGCCAAACGCAGGCAGGTGGGACTAGTGTAGATGGGCCATGTTGGTCGGCATGGGCAAGTTGGGCCGAAGGGCCTGTTTCCACGCTGCTTGACTTTATTCAAACCAATTTGCATTTGTGTGTGTGTGTGTGTGTGGGGGGGTGAGTGTGTGTGTGCGGATGGGTGTGTGTGTGCGCGGGTGTGTGTGTGCGCGGGTGGGTGTGTGTGTGCGCGGGTGGTGGGTGAGTGTGAGTGTGTGTGTGTGAATGTGAGTGGGTGAGTGCGAGTGGGTGAGTGCGAGTGTGTGTCTGGGTGTGTGTTAGCGGGAGGGTGAATTTTGTAAATGCAGTTAAAACCAATAGATCTGTTGAACTTGTTAACAGAGTATAGACTTGGTGACCGGTTTCCAAATGTTTGTGTTAGCTTAAGAATACTATTAACAATTCCAGTAACAGTCGCTTCTGCAGAGTGGTCATTTAGCAAATTCAAGCTGATTAAGAATTATTTAAGGTCTATAATGTCTCAGGAAAGTCTTGTGGATTTGGCCAGGCGAAGTATTCAAAGTCAAAGTCAAAGTCAATTTTATTTGTCACATACACCCGAAGGTGCAGTGAAATTAATTTGCCAGCAGCGATACACTTAAAAAGAACACACAATACACAATAAAATTTAACACAAACATCCACCACAGCATTCTTCACTGTGGTGGCAGGCAACAAGGTTCAGCCAGTCCTCCTCCTTTGTTCACCCGTGGTCGGGGCCATAACCCCTCCATAATCGCCGCTACGGACGGCCCGAAGTACGGGCCCTCTCGTCGGGATGATCCAAACTCCGACGTCAGGACGGACAAACACACTCCGCGGCTTGGAGGTCCCGACTCGGCACTTTCCTACCGGGGACCGCAGCTTCAGGATGTTATAGGCCGCAGGCCGGCGGTCAGAGCTCTTCTCTGGCGAGGGATCCCAGGCTCCGGATGGTAAGTCCACGCCACGCCCGCGGCTAGAAGCTCCGCTGACCATAGCTCCACGATGTCAACGTATTGAATCAATAGTATTGAATCAAACATTGCCAGAACAGTGTTTTCATGCTGTGATTCAAAATTGCTCGCAAAAAATGGCCAGGAAAGCTCTTTATTTAAAGTAAATACTAAGCCTATCTACCTTCTTTTACTTTTTACTAATAATGTCTTCAGATGATCTGCATTGAAATATAAAAGGATGTTTCAATGTGAATTATTTCTCCTTATCTGTATTGCAGCATAAATAAAGATGTTCAAAACAAATGTGCTTTCTGATCCTTTTATTTTATTTATTTATATTTATCATGGAGGGAGTATAGAAGCACAAGGCTTCAAATGCAGAACATCAATAGAGTGCTCCATTCCACCCCTCTCTCATCTTCCATACCCCTTTTTGCCTTGCAGGCTACAGCTCATGGCATAAAACCGTAGCGTAGCGGATAAAAACAGGATGACTAATGGAGAAGGGAAGGGGTCTGAAATAAACTTTGTACCCACTGATAAAATTCCTCTGAGGCCCTGCGTATACACACATGAACTGTGTGTGTTGTGAACCATGTCTTTCTCAAGTTCGGCTTCACAAGCATTGTTCAAAAATCCGTGGTCAAGTCGCAATGTATTATCTGTGCCAAGGTTATGAACCACGAGAGCATGAAGCCCAGCAAACTGAAGACCCATTTGGAGTCTTGTCACAGCGACCTGGCGGGGAATGGCGTGGACTATTTCAAACGAAAAGCAACCGCACTCGAGGGTTCCCGCATTGATTCGAAGGGTCACTGCGCTCATCAAAATGAAACAGCGCTGGAGGCTTCATAACATAGTGCTTATCTATTCGCACAGACTATAAGAAACCTCACAGCATCGGTGAAGAGCTTATCAAGCCATGGCATCTCGAAGCAGCAAAGTTGAACAGAAGTCAAACAAGTTCAGGTAGATTTCCCTTTCGAATGACTCAGTCAAAAGTCAAATCTCGGATATGAGTAATGATATTCTGATGCAAGTAGTGAGCGCTGTGAAGAGCAGTCCAGTGTATTCACTGTAACTGGACGATTCAACAGAAGTTGCCTCATGTTCCCAACTGCTAGTCTACGTTCGTTACCTCGATGGAGAAGCCATGAAGGAGGAGTACCTGGTGTTCAGAATGCTGGAAGCCTTCCTCATCAAACATGAGGCTTGGCTGGGAATGCCTTGTCGGGGTGTGTACAGATGGGGCACCTTCCATGGTCGGTTGCAAATCCGTCTTCAAAGCCTTCGTGAAGGATGTCGCTCCCCATGTCTCCTTCACCCACTGCATGATACATCGCCATGCTTTAGCGATGAAGACTCTCCCTCCTGGTCTTCGAGAAGTGCTTTCAGATGTGGTGAAGATTGTGAACCACCATCCGAGGGAGCAGACCAAACTCAAGAATTTCAAAGCGATGAGTTAAGAAATGGGCGCTGATTTCACTGTTCTGATATTCCACACAGAGGTGCGCTGGCCTGCACGTGGTAAAGTTCTCAATCGTGTGATTCAACTTCGAGAGGAAATAGTGCTGCTCGTGGGGAGAGGGTGAACTGAGAAGGAGAATCATGAAAAGATGCAGGATGAACCGTTCGTGATGGTAGCTTACTTGGCTGACTTCTTCGCCGAGGTGAATTCCTTGAACCTGTCACTTCAAGGAAACCTCCCAATGCTACACACGGCTCGTGACAAAGTGGCAGCGTTCAGGAGGAACCTTTACCAGAGAAGAGTCCAAGACGGTGACATGACTATCTTGGCCGAGCTGACGACTCTCCTGGATGCTACGCCAGATGCTGAATGCCACTTCCACAAGGAGATCTCAACCCACCTTCTGGCAATTAGTGAAGCCATCAAACGTTACTTCCCCGGACTGGACAACCGTTCTCGTGATGAGTGGATCATCCAACCCTTTTCCGTTGAAGACGGTGCCATCAGCGATACTGACGTGACTGCGAAGGTTGAATTTTACTGAATTGAAGATGCGCAGCTCAAGAGTGACTTCATGGAGCAAGAGCTCGCCACATTTTGACTGAAAGTTAAGGACTGTCCTGTTCTTTCGAAGACGGCCCTGACTTTATTGGTCCAGTCCCCCTCAACCTATCGCTGTGAGGCTGGATTCTCAACCATGGTAACTCTGAAAACTAAGGTACACAATAGGCTTGTGATCGACGCTGACATGAGGTGCTGCCTGTCGAGCATTTGTCCTTGTTTTGATCGCCTGATGGTTGCGAAGCAATTTCAGCCATCCCATTGACTGAGCATTGGCAGACACGTTTTATTAAATCGGGCTGTTTTTTTTTTTCAATTTTTGTTTCGGGAGTCACGCTCAAGAATGTCTGATGGGGTCGTGGGGCCAAAAAGGTTAAGAACCACTGTCATAGAGCTATTGAGCACAGACACAAGCTCTTCAGATCCACTTGTCCACGTGGAATAAATTACCCAGTTAAGCTTTAGACTTTAGAGATAGAAACAGACCATTTGGCCCACCAAGTCTGTGCCGACCAGTAATCCCTGTATACTAGGGACAATTTACAAAAGCCAATTAACCTACAAACCTGTACATCTTTGGAGTGTGTGAGGAAAACGGAGCACCTGAAGAAATCCCAGCACCAGAGACCTGGGTTCGATCCTGACCTTGGGTGCTGTGTCTGTGCGGAGTTTGTACATTCTTCCTGTGACCACGTGGGTTTCTTCCGGGTGCTCTGGTTTCCTCCCACACCCCAAAGACGTGCTGAATTTGCAGGTTAATTGGCCTCTGTGAAATTGCCTCTCGTGTGTAGGGAATGGGTGAGCGATGGGATAACACACAAATAGTGTGAACGGGTGATCGATGGTCGGCGTGGACACAGAGGGTCAGAAGGGCCTGTTTCCATGCTGTATCTAGCAAATTTAAAAAAAAAATATTCAATAACTTTTCAAATGCCATCGGATGGAAGGAGAGGCTTCCTGTGAAGTACAGTGTTTATTAATTGACCATAGAAACATAAAAAATAGGTGCAGGAGTAGGCCATTCGGCCCTTCGAGCCTGTACCGCCATTCAATATGATCATGGCTGATCATCCAACTCAGTATCCCGTACCTGCCTTCTCTCCATACCCCCTGATCTCTTTTGCCACAAGGGCCACATCTAACTCCCTCTTAAATATAGCCAATGAACTGGCCTCAACTACCTTCTGTGGCAGAGAATTCCACAGATTCACCACTCTCTGTGTGAAAAATGTTTTCCTCATCTCAATCCAGCAACGTTAAAAACCTGAAACAAATGTTACCGAGTAGAAATTTGGGATCACTGGGTATTTTTCGCACTTCCTGTTTACATGTCAGCTTTTCAGCATCTGCAGGAATCTGGGTCTGTTTGGTTCCACAGCATAGAGCAATTCTAAAGCGAGGCCTTGGACCTTTAGATCAGCGTGACTGCATGGTTAATCTTCTATCGATTTATTGCTGCGAGAAGCCAACAACGTTGTACACAGTTGCAGATGTACAGGGCACAGCAACAATGACAAACACACTAAATGCATGCCTTCACACATTTAATTTAGACCTTCATTGTTCCTGTCAATTAAAGTACTGCAGCGTACTGTAATAAAGGTGGAGACTTCACTGTGTATCAAGATTATAGAGGAAGAACTCGGATCAAACCGCTAATTTGATCAATTAAAACAGACCATAACATATTAAGGGGACTGCCATCTGAGTGACGCCCCACTGTACACTGCTGCACCAAGTTAAAGGAATTGCCCCCTGCAATAATGCAACCAAGTGACAAATATTATCCCACTTAAATCAAGTCACATACAATATGACATGACCCGACAGTGAGAATCTCTTCCCCATCAAAAGCAGAAATGAAATTACTAGCTTGACACGTTGAATAATAGTGCACAGTGGTGCAGCAGTAGAGTTGCTGCCTTACAGCACCAGAGACCCGGGTTCGATCCTGACTGCGGATGCCGTTTGTTAGGAGTTTGTACATTCTTCTCGTGACCTTTGGTTTTCTCCCACCCTCAAAAGATGTACACGTTTGTAGGTTCATTAGCATCAGTAAAAAATGTAAATTGTCCCTGGTATGTGCAGGGTAGTGTTAGTGTGCGGGGATCGCTGGTCGGCGCAGACTCGGTGGTCCGAAGGGCCTGTTTCCGCGCTGTATCTCCAAACTAAACTAGAAATGCAAATTGACACGTCTCGGAAGATCAAGGGGAATTATTGACAAGTAATGACCTTAAGTGATTTGAAGGAAGTCATTTACTGAGATGGTGGTGGCAGCAATAATTACAGGGAATAACAGCATAATGACAACATCTCGCAACACAGAGACAAAGGCTAATGACCCAGACGTACAAGTCTGAATTCCATCATGTTAGCTGGGGAACTTAAATTCTGAATTAAATAATGTGTGACTGAGAAAGATCCAGTGTTGCAAAATCCTATCATAAGCAGACCTGTGGAAATCCCACCAATGACAAATTCTCTTCCAAATCACAGCTTAACCCGACTTGGAAATGTGATATTTTGTTTTAAATGCCCAATTAAAATTTACGAATTTCCGACTGTCTTAGTTTTTTAAAAAGTTTAGAGATATTGTGTGGAAACAGGTTTTTCAGTCCACCAAGTCCACGCCGACCATCGATAACCAACACACCAATTTTATATATCCCACTTTGGCACCCTACGAGTATTTTAAAATTAATGCCCAATTGATGCCCAAAAGGACAGTTGCGGTGGCGCAGCAGTAGAGTTTCTGCCTTATAGCGAATGCAGCGCCAGAGACCACCTAGTCGACGTCAAGCTACCAACAACCGGCGACCCATGAGGGCGTCCAACCTTCTCAAAGACATTGAGGGATGGGCACTGATTGCCAGTGACATCAACATCAAACACAACACAGTAACACTCACAATAACAAGTCCCCACCCACAAGGTTAAGTGGCACAAATTCATATTGAAATTTGATTCAACCAACCATTTGACCCAAAGTGCATATCACTGTCTGTATCCATCTGTAACTTTGCCTGAATCTCCACTCATCACTGACAGGACCCTTCATCAATACCTTTTACATCTGGTCTGCCAAGAACTAAGGGGGTACTTGGTTGGGGGAGGGAGGTGCAGGGAACGAAGGGGACCTGGTGGGGGGGCCCCACAGGAACTAAGAGAGGACTGGGCAGGGGAGCTGTCGAGAATGAAGGGGGGACCTAGCGGGTCTTTGACCCACTTTCAATAATGGCTGCACAGTGGCGCAGCGGTACAGTTGCTGCCTTGCAGCGCCAGAGACCTGGACTCGATCCTGACTTATGCGTGCTGTCCATATAGAGTTTGCACGTTCTCCCTGTGAGCGCGTGGCTTTTCTCCAGGTGCTCTCATATTTCCTCCCACACTCTAAAGACGTGCAGTTTTGTAGGTTAATCGGCTCCTGTAAATTGCCCAGGCAGTGCAGGATAACAAAGAACTAGTGTATGGGTAACCGTTGGTCAGCGCGGACTCGATGGGCTGAAGGGCCTGTTTCCATGCTGTGAACGGGTGATTGTTGATCAGCACGGACTCGATGGGCTGAAGGGCCTGTTTCCACGCTGCATCTCCAAAACTAAACTAAACTATTAATACTTTTTCTTAGGTCACAGACTGAATAGTTTCCTCACACTGGTGTTGATGCACAGATTTACTGACTCATTTTAACTGCGACCTCGTTATTTTTTGCTGAGCTATTAAATTTCAATTCCCTTTATTAAAGGCGATAGTCGGCCCTTGCATCAAACATTACATTATGTGGGCACAAGGCAAGACAAACAGGAAACAAAGCGCTCTTAGCAGAGGGCTTAGATTTATGCAGAAAACAAAATAATCCTAAATCCATGTCATACGATCAGAATTAGGCCATCCGGCCCATCGAGTCCACTGCGCTATTCAATCATGGCTGATCTATCTTTCCCTCTCAACCCCATTCTCCTGTCTAATCCCTATAACCTTTGTCACCCTTACTAATCAAGAATCTACCCAATCTCTGCTTTAAAAATACCCAGTTAAAATAATATTTTAATTTAATTTATTGCCACATGAACTGAGATACAGCGACAAGCTTTTGTTGCGTGCTATCCAGTCAGCGGAATGACAATACATGATTAGGCCTCGGTAATGACCTGGCCTCCACCGCCATCTGTGGCTACGAATCCACAGATTCACCACCCTCTGGCGGATGAAAATCCTCCTCATCTTCAGTCTAAAGGTTTTAATCCTTTTATTCTGAGCATTCTGATTACTGTGCCTGCTAGTCCTAGACTCTTCCACTATTGGAAACATTCTCTCCACGTCCACCCTACCTAGGCCCATCATTATTTGGTAAGTTTCAATAAGGTCCCCCCCTCACCCTGCTAAACACCAGCGAGTACAGGCTCAGTTCAGTCAAACGCTCACCGTGCATTAACCCAATCAACCCCAGGATGATTGTCGCAAACCTCCTCTGGATCCTCTCCAACGCTAGCACATCCCTCATGGGATATGGGGCCCAAAAACGCTCACTATATTCCAAATTTGGCCCAACTAGCACCTTATAAAGCCTCCACATTACATTCCTGCTTTTATATTAAATTGAACTTATCCCAGACGGGGACAGATCATTTTGACGAGAAAAATGCTGCATTAAAACTGCCCTTCAAACTTTCCAGATTAATTGAACGAGATTTAACTTATAGAGGGATAAAGCACGGAAACAGGCCCTTCGCCCCACCTTGTCCACACTGGCGATACCTTCTTTATCGAGTTTTAATCGTAATATTCGGTAGCAAGGAAGGCAAATTCAATGCGAGCATTTATATCAAGAGGACAAGAATACAAAAATGGAGATGTAATGGTCTATAAGGATCTAGTCAGGCCGCATTTGGAGTACTGTGAGCAAATGTGGGCCACATATCTGAGGAATGAGTGGGTTAGCATATGATGAGCGTTTGACAGCACTGGGCCTCTACTTGCTGGTGTTTAGAAGGTTGAGGGGGGACCTCATTGAAACTTACAGAATAATGAAAGGCATATAGTGGACGTGGAAAGGATGGGAGAGTCCAGGACCAGAGGCCATAGCTTGAGAATTAAAGGGCGCTCTTTTAGAAAGGAGGAACTTCTTTAGTCAGAGGGTAGTTAATCTGTGGAACTCATTGCCACAGAGGGTTGTGGAGGCCAAGTCAGTGGATATTTTTTAAGGCAGAGATGGACAAATTTGTGATTAAACGCGTGCCAAGGGTTATAGGGAGAAGGCAGGAAAATGGGACTAGGTGGCCGAAATCAGCCATGATTGAATGGCGGAGAATAGACTCAATGGGCCGAATGGCCTAATTCTATTCCTATAATTTTTGAACTTGTAATCAACAATATGATCGTTATATTCAGATGAAGATCCAATGCAAATTTAAATGCTGCACACCCAACAGCTTCATCACAGGGGAGATTACAAGGCAATGCAATTAGAAAATATCAAGACAAAAATCTACCTACTTTCCTTCAAAAATGCAGATAAAAACAAATGGCATACTGCACAATGCTTAATTTTTAGTAAACCTGAAAACTTCAATCAAATGTCTTGGTGTTTTTTGCACCATCAGCAGCAAAATAATCAGGTCAATGTTATTCCTGCATAAAACAGAACAACAATTTCAGGCATTTAGTTTAGTTTGGTTCAGAGATACAGCGCGGATACAGACCCTTCGGCCCACCGAGGCCGTGTCGACCAGTGATCCCCGTGAACTAGCACTACCCTACACACTAGGGACAATCTACAATTTTTTTTACCAAAGCCAATTAGCATACAAACCCGTACGTTTTTGGAGTGTGGGAGGAAACCGGAGCACCCGGAGATAACCACTTGGTCACAGGGAGAACGTACAAACTCCATACAGACGGCGCCCGTACTCGGGATCGAACCCGTGTCTATGGCGCTGTAAGGCAGCAGTTCTACCGCTGTGCCACATTGCCACCCTAAATTAATTTATAATTATGTTTTAGTAAACCTGATCATGTCACTCAAACGGCCTGGTGTTTTACGCACCAAGAACAGCGGGATAATCACGTCAATGTTACAGCATTACTGCGTAAAACTGAACAACAACTTCAGGCATCTCTAGAACAGCACAAGTCACGTCCCCATCTATTGTTGTGTTGTCAGCAAATCTATCCAATATCCAAAATTACCCAATTTTTGAAATTGGCCAATTTTACCATATCCAGTGTGGAAACAGGCCCTTCAGCCCAACTTGCCCATACCGACCAACATGCCCCATCTAAACTAGTCCCTCCTGCCTGCATATGGCCCATATCCCTCGAAACCTGTCCTATCCATGTACCTGTCTGAATGTTTCTTAAACGTTGCGATAGTAAAAGTCGACCAATTTTACCAATTTTCCTCTCCGTTCCTTCACCAAACTATCAATACAGATTTGAGTCGAGTTATTCCAGCATTTTGTGTCTATCTTGAGTCTAGTCTAGTCGCGTTTAGTTGATTGTCGTGTGTACCGAGGTACAGAGAATAGATTACAAATAGTTGAGGCACCAGCACCGATCCCTGTAGCACCCACAAGTTATGCGTCCGACCCCCCCCTCCCCCAAACCTGTAGATTACACATTTAAAATGTAGACCTGAGAAAAGGACAGCATAGGAACAGGCCCTTCAGCTCATAATGTCTGTGCCGAACAAGAACGCAAGATAAACTAACCACATTTGCTCACACACGGTCCACACCCCTCCATTCCCAGCATATCCATGTGCCTATCTAAAGCCTCCCTAACACCACTATCGTATCCGAATGAATAAGAATGAATGAATAAGTTTATTGGCCAAGTATTCACATACAAAGAATTTGACAATAGACAATAGGTGCAGGAGTAGGCCATTCGGCCCTTCGAACCAGCACTGCCATTTAATATGATCATGGTTGATTATCCCCAATCAGTACCCCGTTCCTGCCTTCTCCCCATTACCCCAGATTTAAGAGCCCTATCTAGCTCTCTCTTGAAAGTATCCAGAGAACTGGCCTCCACTGCCTTCTGAGGCAGAGAATTCCACAGACTCAAAACTGTGTGAAAAAGTGTTTCCTCGTCTCCGTTCTAAATGGCTTACCTCTTATTCTTAAACTGTAGTCCCTGGTTCTGGACTCCCCGATCATCAGAACATGTTTCCTGCCTCTAGCGTGTCCAAACCCTTAAATAATCATACGTTTCAAGAAGATCTCCTCTCATCCTTCTAAACTCCAGAGTATTCAAGCCCAGCGTCTCCACTCTCTCAGCATATGACAGTCCCTCCATCCTGGAAATTAACCTTGTAAACCTACGCTGCACTCCCTCAATAGCAAGAATGTCCTTCCTCAAATTAGGGGACCAAAACTGCACACAATACTCCAGGTGTGGTCTCACGAGGGCCCTGTACAACTGCAAAAGGACCTCTTTGCTCCTATACTCAACTCCTCTTGTTATGAAGGCCAACATGCCATTCGCTTTCTTCACTGCCTGCTGTACCTGCATGCTTACTTTCATTGACTGATGAACAAGGACCCCCCAGATCCTGTTGTACTACCCCTTTTCCCAACCTTACACCATTTAGATAATAATCTGTCTTCCTTTTTTTGCTACCAAAGTGGATAACCTCACATTTATCCACGTTAAACTGCATCTTCCCACTCACCTAACCTGTCCAAGTCACCCTGCATTCTCATAGCACCAATTTGCCTTGGTGCTCTGCCCGCAAGTGACAACATGGCATACGGTGACACCCATAGCAGCACTTTCCAGGCACCCACAACTTCCTGTGTAAAAAAACATTGCAAACATGTGCTTTAAACTTTGTCCCTCTCACCGTAAACTCTATCCTCTCCGTGCCAGTTAGCTCAATTTTATTTAATGTTCATTGACCAATTTTCTATCAGTATTGTGTTGGAACGAACTGGTTTAAACTGAAGATAGACACAAAAAGCTGGACTATCTCAGCGGGACAGACAGCATCTCTGGAGAGAAGGAATGGGTGATGTTTCGGGTCGACGCCCACAGATGTGCTGGAGCATTCACTGCCAACCGACGTCCCTCTCCTTGCCCGGCCACCTTTGTGTCCCAGGGGAGCACCTCCTGCAGCCGATCTTGAAGGCGCTGGAAGCATTACAATAGACAATAGGTGCAGGAATAGGCCATTCGGCCCTTCGAGCCAGCACCGCCATTCACTGTGATCATGGCTGATCATCACCAATCAGTAAAAATTGGTCAACTTTTACTAGAAATTCCTCCTTAGTTCCTTTCTAAAGGCATATCCTTTTATCCTGAGGCTACGACCTCTGGTCCTAAACTCTCCCACAAGTGGTAACATCCTCTCCACATCCACATGAGGGTTCGGCATAGTGGCGCAATGGCAGAGTTGCTGCCTTACAGCGCCAGAGGCCTGGGTTCAATCCTGGATTTCGGTTCTCCCTGTGACCATGTGGGTTTTCTCCGGGTGCACCGGTTTCCTCCCACACTCCAAAGACATACAGGTTTGTAGGTTAATTGGCTTTCATAAATTATAATTTGTCCCTATTGTGCAGGATAGTGCTACGGTACAGTTATCACTGGTCAGCACAGAGACAGTGGGCCGAAGGGCCTGTTTCCACTCCAAAGTAAAGTCGATCTCCTCTATCCAGGACTTTTACTATTCAGTAAGTTTCAATGAGGTCCCCCCTCAACCTTTTAAACTCCAGCGAGTACAGACCCAGGGACATTAAACGCTCATCGTGTGACCACAGTCTTCTATGCCTGCCTTCACATATTTAAGTGGGAGCACCTTCTATTGGATGTGGGTTCATTCCGTGCAGTTTGAATGAAATGCCACTCGAGAATTGTAACTTGTAAGAAGGAACTGCAGATGTTGGTCTACAGATAAATTTGATGATAGATACAACATTTATGGATAGGACAAGTTTGGAGGAATATGGACCAAGCGCAGGCAGGTTAGACTAGTTGGGCTGAAGGACCTGTTTCCACATTGTATCACTCTATGAAAACGGGGGAGCAACTCAGCGAGACAGGCAGCAACTCCCGAGAGAAAGAACGGGTGACGTCTCGGGTTGGGATCTGAAGAAGCGTCACACATTCCTTCCCTCAAGAGATGCGGCCTGTCCCGCTGAGTTACTCCGGCACTTTGTGCCCGTCTCCAGAATTTCAACCGTTGGTCGTCACAGACAATATCCAATCTATGAGTCGGTTTATTTTATTTGCACATGAACAGGATGTAGTCATCAGTGGCAAGGCCAGCCTTTATCCGCAATCTCCACCTGCCCTTGAACTTAGTGGATTGCCATATCAGAGTGCAGTTAAGAGCCCATCAGATTCATTGCTGTGAATCCAAGATCACTTGTTAGGCCAAACTGTGCATGAACGGACTTTAGTGCTTTTTAATTGACAATCCAGCTGTTCCATGGCAACTATTACTGAGATACAAACTGTAATTATCGGCAGTACGGGTGGTATTGGAGGCGGTATCAATCACCCAGATCTCTAGATACTAACCCGGTAACTTAGTCATTATATTACTGTACACTGTAGCACAATCACCTCACAGTTGTAGATAAGTCACAGTGTAAATACTTCAACCATAAACACAGAGAACAGAACCTGCCAAGACTTTGGACAGAAGATGATAAACTAAAACTCAACTATGCGGTTTTTTGTTATTACAATCTTCTGATGGCTTCCAATTTAAAGCATTCAATTGGTCCGTTAAATAGTCCAAGAAAGATTTCAATCGTGTATGTCCTGATTGTATTCATGTGCAGCGTTACCAGATTTGATTGGAAAGCACACAAACGTAGCACACACTTACAGGGCCAGAGACCCGGGTTTGATCCAGACTATGGGTGCTATCTGTACGGAGTTTGCACGTTCTCCTGGTGACCTGCATGCATTTTCACCAAGATCTCCAGTTTTCTCCCACACTCCAAAGACGTTCAGGTTCGGAGGTTAATTGGCTTGGTCTAAATGGAAATTGCCCCCAGTGCGTGCATGGCAATGATAGTGCGCGGAGATCACTGGTCGTCGCGGACCTGGTGGGCCGAGCGGCCTGTTTCCGTGCTGTATCTCTAAACGAAACTAAATAAAATATCGGTACACGTGACAATAATAAACCAATACCCAATTATACGGTTGGTATTTAACTAGCCTAGCCCAGAAATAGGGGGCCAAATGGCCTGTTCCTGTGTGCTGCGCTTGTCCAGGCACTTAGTTCTGGTTTGAATAATAAATACTGGCCTAGTCAGCAAATGTCCACATCCTATGATCAAATATAAAAGCTACTTTAGTTTTGTGCCAAAATTCTTGAGGCTCAGTCTCAATAAACCTTCCGTTATTATTGCATCCAATTATTGCAATCACAGTGCATTTTCACCCTGCCTTGTGGGTTGCAAACACTCTCTCCCAAAAGCACACAACTTAGATTTTCATAGACTAAACGTATAATTAGCCCAATGACCTCGCCCGAGAGCCAAGCGCGGCATTCACATCCCTGACATTGGCTTTCTCAGAAGCCAGAGTCACAATATTGCTGCGGGAAAGAACTGCAGATGCTGGTTGAAATCGAAAGGTAGACACAAAATGCTGGAGTAACTCAGCGGGACAGGCAGCATCTCTGGAGAGAAGGAACGGGTGACGTTTGAGGTCGAGACCCTTCTTCAGACTGACGTCAGGGGAGTGGGCGGGACAGAGATAGAATGTAGTCGGACACAGTAAGACTGGGAAGGGGGAGGGGATGGAGAGAGAGGGAAAGCAAGGGCTATTTGAAATTAGATGTAGGAAAGAATTGCAGATGCTGGTTTGTAGGAAAGAACTGCAGATGCTGGTTCTAACTTCAAGTAGCCCTTGCTTACCCTCTCTCTCCATCCTCTCCCCCTTCCCAGTTCCTCCACCACTCTATAATGCCCCTGTCCCACTTAGGAAACTTGAACGGAAACCTCTGAAGACTTTGCGCCCCACCCAAGGTTTCCGTACGGTTCCCGGAGGTTGCAGGTGATTGCCGAAGGTTGCAGGTAATGGAAGCAGGTAGGGAGACTGACAAAAACCTCCGGGAACCGCACAGAAACCTTGGGTGGGGCGCAAAGTCTCCAGAGGTTTCCGTTCAGGTTTCCTAAGTGGGACAGGGGCATTAGTGTCCCCGACTGTATTCTATCTGTCCCGCCCACACCCTTGACATCAGTCTGAAGAAGGGTCTTGACCTGAAACGTCATCCATTCCTTTTCTCCAGAGATGCCGCCTGTGCCCCTGAGTTACCCCAGCATTTTGTGTCCAGTCACAATATTGCTGCTCCTCGCAAACTTACAGCAAATTGAAGACCCAGAAAGTCAACAGCTGCAGAGCACAACACGGGTAAACATGAGGCCTGCTGGAGCAAAATGTCCAAATAAAGGCGACTATTTGCGGGCTAGCCACGGAGGCAGATCTACAATCCATTATTAATTTCTTCCCTGCTGTTATCAGGCAACTGAATCAACCTACTGCAACCAGAGAGCAGAGCTGAACTACGACAGTATCTACATCTTTGGTGACCCTCGGGCTATCCTCGATCGACCTTTGCTGGCATAACCTTGCACTAAACGTTATTCCCTCATTATGTATCTATACATTGTAAATGGCCCGATTGTAATCATGTAATCATCTATTGTCTTTCTGCTAACTGGATTGCACGCAACAAAAGCTTTTCACTGTACCTCGGTACACGTGACAATAAACTAAACTGTAACTGCTAAGATAATTATACAACTACTGAGATGATCAACTGTGATACTTTGAAGAAGATACATTGTGATCGTTCCAAGAAGGTTCTCGATCCAAAACGTCACCTTCCAGAGATGCTCCCTGAGCCACTGAGTCAATCTAGTATTTTGTGTCTATCTTCTGTGATACTTCTGTACCTTGACATTCAGGTGTTCAGCGTAATGCATACAAAGTAATATGAGAAAATATGCAAGTGTTTCTTTGGCTCAAGTACAAGTCAGACAGAGGGAGAATCAGGTACCTTGCCCTTCGGCAGCACGGAGTCGCAGGTTCGATCCTGACTGTGGGTGCTGTCTGTACACTAGTTCTATCCAACACACTAGGGACAATTTACAGAAGCCAATCAACCTGCAAACCCGCACGGCTTTGAAATGTGGGAGGAAACCGGAGCACCCGGAGAAAACCCACAGGGTCATGGGGAGTACGTACGAACACCGTACAGACACCACCCATAGTCATGATCGAACCCCAGTCCTCTGTCGCTGTGAGGCAGCAAATCAACCGCTGCCTCACCCTCTGCTGAGGGTGGCGGGACTGACGTATGATGAAAGAATGGGTCGACTGGGCTTGTATTCACTGGAATTTAGATGGATGAGAGGGTATCCTATAGAAACACATAAAATTCTTAAAGAATTGGATAGGCTAGATGCAGGAAAAATGTTCCTGATGTTGGGGGAGTTTAGAACCAGGGATCACAGTTTAAAAATAAGGGGTAGGCCATTTAGAACTGATGAGGAAAAGCTTTATCACCCAGAGAGTTGTGAGACTAGAATTCTCTGCCACAGAAGGCAATGGAGGCTAATTCACTGGATGTTTTCAAGAGAGAGTTAGATTTAGCTCTTAGGACTAAAGGAATCAAGGGATATGGGGGAAAAGCAAGAACGAGGTTCTGATTTTAGGTGATCAGGCATGATCATATTGAATGGGGTGCTGGCTCAAAGGGCCGAATGGCCTAATCCTGCACCTATGTTTCTATGCTCTTCCAACAATTTGCGTTTTGATCCCTGACATTTAGATGGCCGACAAAAGAGAATGACCATGACACAATGTTGACTTCCCATTCTTAATACGAATAACCTCAGTGCAATGGAAAAGATGAAGCCTTAACACAAGGAACCCTGCAAGATTCCAACCCAGAATCCGAGAGTGTTGACTTACTTGGTTAACTGCAATGCAAAAGGGACCAAGCTTGTGGTCACCAGTTGAGGCCGTCAAAGCACTCGTGCCATTTTGAAATGGGTGGACATTGGGCGATACGCAGCTTTTCTTCAGTAATGCTGGAGTAGAGGATACCTAAACAAACACAAGATCATGAGATGATAAGCGATAGCAGCAGTATTAGGCCATTCGGCCCATCAAGTCTACTACGCCATTAAATTATGGCTGATCTGTTTCTCCCTGCTAACCCCATTCTCCAGCCTTCTCCCCATAACCCCTGACGCCCGTACTAATCAAGAATCTATCTACCTCTGCCCTAAATATATCCATTGTTTTGGCCTCCACAGCCATCGGTGGCACAGAACTCCACAGAAATGAACCGGTTTTAAATAATATTTCCGTTTTAAAACAAAATCTCGTTGTTTATGTATTGGCATTTCCTGACAAACACCATTATGGGTTTTTACAGAAGCTATTAACGTTACAACTTTTAATAGTTTACTCCGAAGCCAAACGCTAAGTGCTCCAAGTATCTCAGTGTGAATGCCAGTTATCTCTGGTCACCCTCTATTCAAAACAAAGCAAGATCGGGTATCTGTACCTCTGACAAAAGCCAGAGATAAAGGAGTGAAGAGATTGCGATTGTGAGGCCAGAGGAATGAAAGGGAGGGGGAGGGGGAGGGGAGAAATAGGTGCAAGTCTAGAAATTTAGAAGATTTAGAAGATTGAGGGGGGATCTTATAGAAACTTACAAAATTCTTAAGGGGTTGGACAGGCTAGATGCAGGAAGATTGTTCCCGATGTCGGGGAAGTCCAGAACAAGGGGTCACAGTTTAAGGATAAGGGGGAAATCTTTTAGGACCGAGATAAGGAAAACATTTTTCACACAGAGAGTGGTGAATCTCTGGAATTCTCTGCCATAGAAGGTAGTTGAGGCTAGTTCATTGGCTATATTTAAGAGGGAGTTAGATGTGGACCATGTGGCTAAAGGGATCAGGGGGTATGGAGAGAAGGCAGGTACAGGACACCGAGTTGGATGATCAGCCATGATCATATTGAATGGCGGTGCAGGCTCGAAGGGCCGAATGGCCTACTCCTGCACCTAATTTCTATGTTTCTATAATGATTTAGCATGGTTACTGAGATCAGTTACATAGATTTAGACTGCAATGGCGGTGCAGGCTCGAAGGGCCGAATGGCCTACTCCTTCACCTATTTTCTATGTTACTATGTTTCTAGCCGGGGCACAGGGGAGAGAGTGTGGACAGGAGTTGGCGAAGGAAGGGGATGTTGGCAGTTACCCAAAATTGGAGAATTTGATTGTAAGCTAACCAAATGAGGCGCTGTTCCTCCGATTTGCGTGTGGCCTCACTCTGACAATGGAGGAGGCCCAGGGCAGAAAGGTCAGTGTGGGAATGGGAAGGGGAGTCGAAAGGGTTAGCAACCTGGAGATCCAGTTGGCCTTGGCAGACTGAACACAAGCATTCAGCGAAATTGTATCCGGCTTTCTAATGGCATAAAATTGAAAATCAAAATAACTGTAGTTGCTGAAACGTGAAATATAAAAATACAAAATGTTGGAAACACTTAGCAGGTCAGGCGACAATTGTGGAGACAGAAATTTGGTTAATCACTCAGTTTTCTAACTCCATTTTTTTAAAAGTTTTGTTTAGAGATAAAGCACAGAATCAGGCCCTTCGGCCCATCGAGCCCTCACCGACCAGCGACCCCCCTACACTAGCACTATCGTGCACACCAAGGACAATTTACGATCCTCAACTAAGCTAATTAATGTACAAATCTGTACGTCTTTGGAGTGTGGGAGGAAACCGGAGCCCCTGGGGGAAACTCACGTGGTCACAACTCTGTACGAACACACGGACAAACTCCGTACAGACAAGCACCTGTGGTCAGGATCGAACCTGGGTCTCTGGCGCTACAAGGCAGCGACTCTACCCCTGTGCCACCATTCTGCCCCATCTGGAAATGTTCTCCCCTTTCCACAGATACATCCTGACTTGATGAGTATTTTCTGCCTTTTAAGTTATTTACACCTACTGTCATGCCACAGTGCAAGTTGCACAGTGCAAGACATTACCAAGAACCTCTGGGCCTATCAATGCAGGTTGAAGCAATTTGATTTAATATATTAATTGGCGTTGTAGAAAATTAACTTGTGTTTCACTGGAACATTTCACCTCCCTGCATCCCAGCCACCATGGATAGGTGATGTTTTATGTCTGGGCCCTTCTGCAGACTGATTGTGGTGGTGGGGGGGGTGGGGGAATGTTAGCTGGAAGAGAGGAGTTTGAAGACAGACACAAAATGTTGGAGTAACTCAGCGGCACTGGCAGCATCCCTGGATAGAAGGAATGGGTGATGTTTCTGGTCGAGACCCTTAGTTTAGTTTATTGTCACATGTACCGAGGCACATGTTCCAGTCATCGGAAAGACAATACATGATTACTATCAAGCCATTTACAATGTACCGATGCAGGATAAAGGGAATAACATTTAGTACAAGATAAAGTCCA
This sequence comes from Leucoraja erinaceus, assembly GCF_028641065.1. NCBI lineage: Eukaryota > Metazoa > Chordata > Chondrichthyes > Rajiformes > Rajidae > Leucoraja > Leucoraja erinaceus. The sequence goes on along the minus strand of NC_073386.1, from coordinate 6,825,843 downwards.
GTAAAGTCCGATCAATGATCAAGTGAAAGCAAAATGTATAAAAATGGCCTTTATTAAAGTCTTACAATGTGCACTTTAACCACATGTGATTTTTTTTCTATTACAAATCTCAAATAGCGGAGGAAAGACTAGGTGCTGAGAGTTCTCTTACACCTGCATTTAGGAGGCAAGTAAACACACCTGAGCAATTACAAATACCTGTGAAACCATGTGTCCCAAACATTAAGTTGCCCTGAAATGCGGGGGGGGGGGGACGACTATGTATAAACACAGCTGTAATTTCTACATAGTGAAACCAAAATGTATAAAAATACCCTTTAATAAAATGATTTTTTTTTCCAATACAAACCTCAAATTGTGGAGTACAGAGGCAAATAAATAAATGATGGGTCTTTGTCCCAAACATTATGGAGGGCACTGTACATGTTGGCCATGACGGCAAGAATAACACGCCTTATTTTTGTTTAGAGATACCGCATGGGAACATGTTGACCATAATTCATCAGTTCACACTAGTTCTAAGTTATCCTACTTTCACATCCACTCTGTATACACTCAGGACTATTTTCAGAGGACAGTCAACCTGTAAACCCGCACATCTGTGGGACACTGGAGGAAACCAGAGCACCCGAAGGAAACCCATCCGGTCACAGGGAGAACGTGCAAACTCCACAACGACAGCATCCTAGGTCAGGATCGAACCCAGGTCTCTGGTACTGAGAGACAGCATCTCTACCAGCTGCGCCACAGTCTCGCCCAGCTGGTCACTGTCATTGTGCTGAAAATACATGTTAGAGCAGGCATACTCTGAAAAGAGCACCGTTTATTGATGGGACAGGCAGCATCATACATTCACCCATTCCTTCTCTCCAGAGATTGCTGCCTGGCCCACTGAGTTACTCCAGCATTTTGTATCTACATTCGTTTTAAACCAGCATCTGCAGTTCTTTCCTACACACATTGCTGTCTGACCTGCTGAGTTACTCCAGCGTGTTGTGGTTATCTGCGGTATAAACCAGCAACTGCAGTTTCTTGTTCAAGAAGGAACTGCAGATGCTGGAAGATTGAAGGTACACAAAAATGCTGGAGAAACTCAGCGGGTGCAGCAGCATCTATGGAGCGAAGGAAATAGGCGACGTTTCGGGCCGAAACCCTTCTTCAGCCCCTTCTGCAGTTTCTTGTTATTATATAATTCCCAGCATTTCCTGTTTCATTATTTCAGTCATTCTGCAATTACATGTCACAGAGATTTGTTTTTTGTTTTTTTTGAACACAGCTTCTTTTCTACAGGCAAGTGACAAAGTCATAGTCCCATGGAAACATGCCCTTCAGCCCAACTTGCCCACACTGACCAACATGTCCCAGCTACCCGAGTCCCCACCTGCCTGCATTTGGCCCATATCCCTCTAAACTTGCCCTATACATGTACCTGGCTAATTGTTTCTTAAACATTGTGATAGTCCTTGCCTCTACTACCTCCTCCAGCAGGTAGTTCCATACACCCACCACCCTTTGTGTGTTAAAGTTGCTCCTCCTCAGATTCCTATTAAATCTTTTCCGCTTCACCTTAAACCTCTACACTCTAGTTCTCGCTTCACCTACTCTGGGCAAGAGACTTTGTGCATCTAACCAATCTATTCCTCTCATGATTTTATACACCTCTATAAGATCACCCCTCATCCCCCTGCGCTCCATGGAACAGAGACCCAGCCTGCTCAACCTCCTCTCCCTTTAGCTCAGACCCTTGAGTCTTGGCAACATCCTCATAAATCTTCTCTGTACCCTTTCTGGCTTGACACCTTGTCGCTAACAGGGAACATTTGCTGGTCAGAAGTGGCAGGGTCTAGTCTCACATTGTCCATCTTCACTCAAGCAAGCTCTCACTCCCTCTTCTCCCCTCTGCCATCTGGCAGGAGGTACAGAAGTGTGAAAACACACACCTCCAGATTCAGGGACAGTTTCTTCCCAGCTGTTATCAGACAATAGAACCATCGTGACACCAACCAGAGAGCGATCCTAACCTACCACCTGCCTCATTGAAGACCCTGAGACTATCTTTAATCAGACTTTAATTTGCACAAAATGTTATTCCCTTTATCCTGTATCTGTACACTTGAGTGTAATCATGCAGTCTTTTTGCTGACTAGATAATGCGCGACAAAAAAGCTTTTCACTGTACCTCGGTACACATGACAATAATAAACGAGAATGCACCACTCCGTGCCATGTTCCAGTAACATTGCCCCACACCTCACTGTTTGGCTTCAATGCCATTTAGTTTTTTTAGTTTAGTTTGGAGATACAGCGTGGAAACAGGCCCTTCGGCCCACCGAGTCCGAACCGACCAGCGATCCCCGTACGCTAGCACTATCCTGCACACACCAGGGACAATTTACATTTTTATAAAAATCCAATTAGCATACAAGCCTGTACGTCTTTGGAGTGTGGGAGAACAAATATCTTGGAGAAAACCCACGCAGGTCTCGGGGAGAACGTACAAACTCTGTACAGACAGCACCGGTAGTCAGGATCAAACCCGGGTCTCTGGCGCCGTAAGGCAACAACTCTACCGCTGTGCGACCGTGACACCCTTGGAGGTCGAGTTTAGACTGGACTAACAGTTGTGAAGTACTGTTCCCCTGCTCCAAACCCAATTTCTCATCACAGCGACTCACACTGTAACCTTGCTACACCGAACAGGTACAGCGCCTCTGGTTATAGCCTCAGCCTCAGAGTGGAGGGACGTGTCTTTGGAATGGAGATGGCGAGGAATTTCTTTCGTCAGAGGGTGGTGAATCTGTGGAATTCATTGCCGCAGACGGCTGTGGAGGCCAGGTCATTTGGGTATTTTTAAAGCAGAGGTCATTGATTAGTAAGAGCGTCAAAGGTTACGGGCCAACTGACGGCAGGAGAATGGGGTTGAGAGGGTATGATAGATCAGCCATGATTGAATGGCAGTGTAGACTCGATGGGCCGAATGGCCTAATTCTGCTCCTATGACATATGAATATCAGGTAAATCACAACTGTCTGGAGAGCGAGGATCAGCGTGTTAATTTGGTGATTGATACAAAATGCTACAGTAATTCAACAGGGCAGGCAGCATCTCTGGATAGAAGGAATGGGTTTTTGGTGGCTGATGCTGTATAGCCCAGCAGTATTTTCCCTTCCAAAGCCAGCTCATATTTTCTCAGCTGTGGCAGCCTGAGCAAATTTTCTCCCACCCTATGTACAAACACTAGAGTCAGCTGTGATCTCTTTCCCACTCCCGTCCCGCATACCGCCAGACCACTGGCTGGGCAGCCAACATCAGAGCCTACTTACAATACATACTCCTTCTGATTTACACAACTCCCAGTCATTGCAGACACTTCATTTGCCTGCTGAAAGCATCATATTCGCATGTCCTCATTTTCCAGCAAAAAGCCCCCAATATGTTCGTAAGTGATAGGAGCAGAATTAGGCCATTCGGCCCATCAAGTCGACTCTGCCATTCAAGCATGGTTGTTCTATCTCTCCCTCCTAACCCCATTCTCCTGCCTTCTCCCCATAACTCCTGACACCTGTACTAATCAAGAATCTATCTATCTCCGCAGTAAAAATATCCACTGAATTGGCCTCCACAGCCCTCTGTGGCAATGAATTCCACAGGTTCATCACCGCCTGACTGAAGAAATTCCTCCTCACCTCTTTCCGAAAGGAATGTTCCTTTAATTTCTGAGGCCTCTCCCACTAGAGGAAACATCCACATCCACTCTATCCAGTCCTTTCACTATTCCGTAAGTTTCAATAAGGTCTCCCCTCATTCTTCTATACTCCAGTGAAAAGAGGCCCAGTGCGGTCAAATGCTCATCAAATATTAACCCATTCATTCCTGGGATTATTCTCGTAAACCTCCTCTGGACCCTCTCCAGTGCCAGCACTTCCTTCCTCAGATATGTAGGGAGTGGATGCAAAATTAGGATACCATAGAATGTAGAAACATGGAACTGCAGATGTTGGTTTATAATCTATCTACACTATTACTAAAACTCTCATCTTGACCACTGCGTTGTATTTAAATTTGCGCAAAACACCACCCTATATCGCTAGGATTACGCGCCACCTTACTCACCGTTCTCCTCTGCTCCAAGCCACCAAGTTTTATTCCGATCAGTGGAAGATTACAAAAGTTATGAAGTTTTAAAAAACCGTGAGATCAGCAGATTGGTCTTCTCGCCTGTCAGTCACCATGAAGGTAACGCCCCTTCCAGCACCCGCTATGATACCGCATCTCCCCCATGGCTCTTCCCCTGTCGTTTTCTCCGAGCTCCCTTCCCCCCTGCCCCCACACCCCTCCCCCCGCCCCTCCCTCCACACACCCCCCTCCCCCCCCCACACCCCCCTCCCCCCTCCCCAACAACGCCACAATGCCCCTCCCCTACAACGCCACATACCCCCCCCACACACCCCCTCCCTCAACACCACCCTGCCCACAACCCCCCTCCTTCACAACATCCCTCCCCCACAACCCCCCTCCCACACCCCACCCCTCCCCCAAACCCCCCCCACACACATCACCCCCCTCCCCCACATCCCTCCTCCTCCCCCCCCTCGCAAACCCCTCCAGCCCACATACACACTTCCTCTCCCATCCCCCCCCCCCCCCCCCCCCCACCCCCCCCCCCCCCCCCCCCAACGACAAAGATAGACACAAAGTTGCTGGAGAAACTCAGTGGGTCTGGCAGCATCCCTGGAGAAAAAGGATGGGTGACATTTAGGGTCGGGACCCTTCTTCAGACTGACTTGTGTGAACAGCTGATCGATGGTCAGCATGTACTTGGATGGCCAGATAATAATAATATAAACTAATATTCAAGTTTTCCAGTAAAATACAAGCAAATGCAGGTGCCAGCTCACAACAAAAAGGCACAAAGTGCTGGAGTAACTCATTGGGTCAGGCGGCATCTCTGGAGGACTTGGATAGGTGACGTTTCGGGTCTGGACCCCTCTTTAGAGTCTGAACAAGGGCCTCGACCCGAAAGGTCAGATATTCATGTTCTCCAGAGGTGCTGCCTGACACGCTGAGTTGCTCCAGCTTTTTGTGTATCTTTGATTTAAAGTAGCATCTGCAGTTCCTTCTTGCATATAAAAATTACTCCTGCACCTATTTTCTATGTTTCTATGTAAACAGATTTAATTGCGTCGATCATAACATACACTTAATCACACCAAGAACAAGTTAGTCAACCTCAAATCCATGAAATTAAGACTTTAGAGATGCAGTGTGGAGACACACCCTTCGTATCACCAAGTCCTCACCGACCAGCGATCACTCCATACACTAGCTCTATTTTACACGCCAGCCACAATTTACAATTTTTTCCTTTTTTTGTTTTACTGAGGCCAATTATCCTACAATCTGTACATTTTTGGAGTGTGGGAGGAAGCCGGAGCACCCGAAGGAAACCCACACGGTCACAGGAAGAAAGTACAAACTCCGTACAGGCAGCACCCGTGGTCAGGATCGAACCCGGGTCTCTGGCGCCGCGAGGCAGCAACTCTGCCGCTGCACCACCCATCACGGCTGATTCTTGAACACAACTCGAGCAAGTTAAGGGCCTGTCCCACCTGCATGCGGCTAGCGCGACCTAACGTGGTCGCTTGAGCCGTACGGCCTCGGTCCCACTTCGATCGCCAGAGCCGTATGGAGGTGTGAGGGGCTCCGAAAAACTGACACTGCTCATCCCTATTTGCCTGAAGCAAGAGGACAGGGAAGAGCAAGTCCCCTTGAACGGTCTGATCACGTGTAGGTGGGCAAGAGAAGACAACATCATTCCATGACTCAAGTAAACAAGATGGGTGTACACGGCAACCTGGAAATTTCACAGGCACCACCACGAACACTGCACCGACAGAAGTCCATTAATCTCAGAGATAAAAGAAGACTCATGACCCGAAACATCACCTACATCAGGCTGCTGTTCATTGACTTCAGCTCTGCCTTTAACGCCGTCATCCCCGCCAGCTTGATCACCAAACTCAGTGGACTTGGCATCTCCACCTCCCTCTGCAACTGGACACTGGACTTCCTCACTAACAGACCACAGTCTGTTAGGGTCAATAACCTCACCTCCTCCACTATAACACGGAACACCGGAGTGCCACAGGGCTGTGTGCTCAGCCCTCTCCTCTACTCCCTCTTCACCCACGACTGCATCCCAAAGTACGGATCCAACGCCATTATTAAGTTTGCTGACGATACCACGGTAGTCGGACTGATCAGTGACAACGATGAGTCAGCCTACAGGGAGGAGATCCAGCACCTGACAGCCTGGTTTGCCAACAATAACCTCGTCCTCAACTCTAAAAAGACGAAGGAGCTTATTGTTGACTTCAGACCAGAGGAGGCAGTCATACCCCCATCCATATAAACGGGACTGAGGTGGAGCGCGTCTCCAGCTATAAATTCCTCGGAGTACATATCTCGGAGGATTTGTCCTGGTCCCTCAACACCTCCAAGCTGATCAAAAAGGCACAGCAGCGCCTTTACTTCCCGAGGAGGCTCAAGAAAGCCCACCTGTCCCCCCGGATCCTGACCAACTTTTACCGCTGTACCATAGAGAGTATCCTGACCACCTGCTTCACGGTATGGTACAGCAGCTGCACCGCTGCGGACAGGAAGGCACTACAACGGGTGGTGAAAACCGCGCAGCACATCATCGGTGCCCCGCTCCCTGCCATGGATGCCCTCCACCGAAAACGGTGTCTGAGACGGGCTGGGTAGATCATCAAAGACCCCTCACACCCCAACCATGGACTGTTTGCCCTCCTCCCATCAGGGAGGCGGTACAGGAGCCTCAGGTCACTTACTAGTAGGATGAGGAACAGCTTCTACAACAACACAATCACATTGCTGAACTCGGAGTCCCGACGATAGATTTCTCCGGTCCCTCCGTCCCCATTGTTTAATTATTCTGTATTTCGATTATTCTGTATCTTCTCTCTTTCTATTTTTTTTAATCTTTATTTTCTTTACTATGGACTGACGCAAAACTGCATTTCGTTGTACTCATACTTGTATTTGTGCGATGACATTAAAGTTGAATCGAATTGAACCCATTCCTTCTCTCCAGAGATGCTGCCTAGCCCGTTGATTTACTCCAGCTTTTTGTATCTGTCTTTGGGCTAAACCCGCATCTGCAGTTACTTACTACATACAGTGACCTCCATAATGTTTGGGACAAACACCCATTTTTTACATTTATTTGCCTCTGTACCATAATTTGAGATTTGTAATAAGAAAAAAAATCAAGTGGTTAAAGTGCACATTGTTAGATTTTATTAAAGGATATTTTTATATATTTATACATCGAAAGAACTGCCACCAACAAAGTGAGGTGGAGGATATTTATCAATGGCCTATGCTCCCTGGAGGAGCAAAGGGCTTGAGAAGAAGATTTGTATACATTTTGGTTTCACCATGTAGAAATTACAGCTGTGTTTATATATAGTCCCCCCATTTCAGGGCACCATAATGTTTGCGACACATGGCTTCACCGGCGTTTGTAATTGCTCAGGTGTGTTTAATTGCCTCCTTAATGCAGGTATAAGAGAGCCCTCAGCGCCTAGTCTTTCCTCCAGTCTTTCCATCACCTTTGGAAACTTTTATTGCTGTTTATCAACATGAGGACCAAAGTTGTGCCAATGAGAGTCAAAGAAGCCATTATGTGACTGAGGAACAAGAATAAAACTGTTAGAGACATCAGCCAAACCTTAGCCTTACCAAAATCAACTGTTTGGAACATCATTAAGAAGAAAGAGAGCACTGGTGAGCTTACTAATCGCAAAGGGACTGGCAGGCCAAGGAAGACCTCCACAGCTGATGACAGAAGAATCCTCTACAATAAAGAAAAATCCCCCAACACCTGTCTGACAGATCTTCTGGAGTCAGGTGTGGATTTGTCAATGACCACTGTCCGCAGAAGACTTCATGAGCAGAAATACAGAGGCTACACTGCAAGATGCAAACCATTGGTTAGCCGCAAAAATAGGATGGCCAGGTTACAGTTTGCCAAGAAGTACTTAAAATAAGTACAGTTTGCCAAGAAGTACCACAGTTCTGGGAAAAAGATCTTGTGGACAGATGAGAGGAAGATTAACTTATATCAGAGTGATAGCAAGAGCAAGGTATGGAGGAGAGAAGGAACTGCCCAAGATCCAAAGCATACCACATCATCTGTGAAACACGGTGGTGGGGCTGTTATGGCCTGGGCATGTATGGCTGCTGAAGGTACTGGCTCATTTATCTTCATTGATGTTACAACTGCTGATGGTAGTAGCATAATGAATTCTGAAGTGTATAGACACATCCTATCTGCTCAAGTTCAAACAAATGCCTCAAAACCCATTGGCCAGCAGTTGATTCTACAGCAAGACAATGATCCCAAATATACTGCTAAAGCAACAATAGAGTTTTTCAAAGTGGTCAATTCTTGAGTGGCCAAGTCAATCACCCAATCTGAATCTAATTGATGCATGCCTTTTATATGCTGAAGGGGACTAGCCCCCAAAACCACATGTTAAAGATGGCTGCAAAACAGGCCTGGCAGAGCATCACCAGAGAAGACACCCAGCGACTGGTGATGTCCATGAATCACAGACTTCAAGCAGTCATTGCATGCAAAGGATATGCAACAAAATACTAAACATGACTACTTTCATTTACATTACATTGCTGTGTCCCAAACATTATGATGCCCTGAAATAGGTGGACTATGAATAATCACAGCTGGAATTTCTACATGGTGAAACCAAAATGTGTAAAAATTGCATTTATTAAAATCTGACAATGTGCATTTTAACCTCATGTGATTTTTTTCTATTACAAATCTCAAATTGTGCAGTACAGAGGCAAATAAATAAATGAAGGGTCTTTGTCCCAAACATTATGGAGGACACTGTATTAAAATTACATTAACTAGTTGTTCGCGCAGCACAGTGGCTCAGCGGTAGAGTTGCTGCCTTACAGTGCCAGAGACCTGGCTGCAGGGTGCTGTCTGTACGGAGTTTGCACGTTCTCCCTAAGACCTGTGTGGGTTTTCTCCGGGTGCTCCGGTTTCTTCCCACACTCCAAAGACGTATAGGGTTGCAGGTTAATTAGCTTGGTAAAATTGTAAATTGTCCCTGGTGTGTGTAGAATGGAGATTTTGTGTGAGGATTGCTGGTCGGCACGGACTCGGTGGACCGAAGGGCCTGTTTCCATCCTGTTTCTCTAAACTAAACAACGTTCAAAGCTTCTACCACCCTCTGTGTAAAAACACATTTCCAAAGCTTCCTCCCGACAGGCACGATTCTAACTTTACACAGCATGGCCTTGTACTAAACTTGAAAACCAACAGAAATAGAGGACATACCTTATTTGGTTTCCCCAAACAAATCACCTTTGTACAAAAGAAGAGTTTCTATAATCTTGCTTCATAATTTAACAGAGTGTGGATATTGATTGCAGACATCTCTGCTATACTTCCTCCAAGGCCAAGACTTTCTTTTCAAAAATACTTTTGGGAGCTACAGCGTGGAAGCAGGCCCTTCAGCCCTCCGAATCTGCACCAACAAAGCGATCAGTACTATCCTACATACTATGGACAATTCACAATTTATTCCCAAAGCCAATTAACCTACAAACCTGGACGTCTTTGGAGTGCGAGAGGAAACCGGAGCACCCGGCGAAAACCCACGCGGTCACGGGGAGAACGTGCAAACTCCATAGAAACAGCACCCGAGGTCAGGATCGAACCTGTTATCTCTGGCGTTACAAGGCAGCAACCCTACTGCTACGCCACTGTGCCGTCTTAGAGATATTGCTGGAAGAGCCCAGGCATGGTGTAAAGCAGGTCTTTGCAATGAACTGTAGCATAACTTCTAACCCCCCACCCTCCCCCATGTAATTCAGTGTCCAGGCAATCACCGCAAGTATTTTATTAACTTATTTGGGTCTTTCCTATACTTGCCCGTGATATGTTAATGATCTGCCTACACGGACATTTAAATCTCTTTGCAACTCAACTCCTTCTGCCTCTACCCCAATGAGGACCTTGGACTTGGCGGCATGGTGGTGCAACAGTAGAGTTGCTGCCTTACAGCACCAGAGACCCAGGTTCGATCCTGACTACGGCTACTGTCTGTACAGAGTTTGTACGTTCTCCCTGTGACTGCGTGGGTTTCCTCCCAAACTCCAAAGAGGTACAGGTTTGTAAGTTAACTGGCTTCTATAGATTGTCTCTAGTGTGTAAGATAGTGGCAGTGTACGGGGTGAACACTGGTCGGCGCAGACTCGGTGGGCCGCAGGGCCTGTTTCCACGCTGTATCTCCAAAGTCGAAAGTAAAGACTTTATATATTGAACTGATGCTCCACAAAGCTGAGAACTATGTTCTGCACTCTGTGTCTTCCCCTTTGCTCAGTTTATTGTACTTGGGTTTGACTTGATTGTATTTAATTAGTAATATCTGATCGGCTTTGATAACATGGAAAAGCAAATCATGTCACTGTAACTTGGTACAACATGACAATAATAAACTTAAAACTAATATTCCAGACTACACGTGTCGGAAGGAACTGCAGTCGCTGGCTTAAACCGACGACAGACACAAAAGGTTGGAGTAACTCAACGGGACAGGCAGCATCTCTGGAAATGATGGGTGACATTTCAGGTCGAGACCCTTCTTCAGACTACACCCCACAAGCCGAAGAAGGGTGCTGACCTGAAAGGTCGCTGGCCGGTCGGTGCCCTCCAGAGATGCTGCCAGATCAGCTGAGTTACTCCAGCAAAGTTAGACACAAAATGCTGGAGTAATGCCCCTGTCCCACTTAGGAAACCTGAACGGAAACCTCTGGAGACTTTGCGGTTTCCGTGCGGTTCCCGGAGGTTTTTGTCAGTCTCCCTAATGGTTGAAAGTGGTTTCCACTCCTTCTATGTTCCGGCGATTATTTCAAAAAATTCAAAACCGGCCGCGACTACAAATAGGTTGCCGTTTTAAAAATCGGTAATTTTTTAGTCGAAGCCGGTTGCGATGCTAGTTGAAGGTGGTTGCCAGAGGTTGCAGGTAGCGGAATGTAAGACCTTCCACTACCTGCAACCTCCGGCAACCACCTTCAAAGTCTCCAGAGGTTTCCGTTCAGGTTTGCTAAGTGGGACAGGGGCATTACTCAGCGGGATAGGCGGCGTCTCTGGAGAGAAGGAATGGGTGACGTTTCGGGTGGAGACCCTTGTCATGACAGCAACATGTGTCCATTCAGAGATGGCCCATTCATCAGACCTACACACCAGCAGTAAGGATCTGCCTCTGCTGTGCTAACAATCATTACAACATCACTTGGATGAGTCTCTATACATATGATGCAGCAAGATAAAAGAGGCCCACCCTGTAACCCATGAGGACAATAATATTTTATTTTAGAAACAGAAATGGACATGGTCATATTATTGTGTTTGAGAAGGAACTGCAGATGCTGGAAAATCGAAGGTAGACAAAAGTGCTGGCGAAACTCAGCAGGAGCGTAGGAAATAGGCAAAATTTCGGCCTGAAACGATGCTATATAGTGCACCCGCTGAGTTTCTCCAGCAATTTTGTCTACCAAGGTCACATTATTCTCAGCTGTTTCAGATCTGCAGTATCCTTGTATGTAAAAGTTATGCAATAGAAAATGATACGAATTGATTAAATATTGATCCTTCTTCATTGGCAGAGGTCATTGCCAAAACAAGAGTGACTCCGACTCCAGAGTATCAGATGCTCTTGTGTTCCCACTGATGGCCAAACTGTTTTCTAATTATAAAAGTCTTGACAAACAAAATCTAAGATCATTTAAGGGGAAAAATACTGCACAACTGGAAGGCACAATGATGGAGCGGACTTGTTGAGAATGAAGCAATTCAATTTGCAGAGGGCAGCCACGGTGGCACAGCGGTAGAGTTGCTGCCTCGCAGGGCTTGGAGCGCAGGAGACCCGGGTTCGATCCCGACTACAGGTGCTGTCTGCACGGAGTTCGTACCTTTCTATTAATGATAGCGGAGTCAGGGGATATTGGGAGAAGGCAGGAACGGGGTACAGATTGGGGATGGTCAGCCATGATCACATTGAATGGCGGTGCTGGCTCGAAGGGCCGAATGGCCTGCTCTTGCACCTATTGTCTAAAGTGGTCAACAGAATCAGCCCCTTGAATTTCATGGAAATGCAAGGGGAAAAAAGAGCATTTTTAATAATGCTCGATACACATACAGTTCAAAGGCGAGCTTAGCAGACTGAAGGAAGATTTAACTGGGATTACGATTTGAGGTTGGCATGGCGGCGCAGCAGTAGAGTTACAGACACCCGGGTTCGATCCCGACTACAGGTGCTCTTTGTATGGAGCTTGCATGTTCTCCCCGTGACCTGTGTGGGTTATCTCCCACAATCCAAAAGACTAGGCTTGTATTCACTGGAGTTTAGAAGGATGAGGGATATCTCATAGAAACATATAAAATTATAAAAGGACTGGACAAGCTAGATGCAGGAAAAAATTTTCAGAATGTTGGGCGAGTCCAGAACCAGGGGCCACAGTCTCAGAATAAAGGGGAGGTCATTTAAGACTGAGGTGAGAAAAAAAACTTTTTCACCCAGAGAGTTTTGAATTTATGGAATTCCCTGCCACAGAGGGCAGTGGAGGCCAAATCACTGGATGGATTTAAGAGAGAGCTAGATGGAGCTCTAGGGGCTAGTGGAGTCAAGGGATATGGGGAGAAAGCAGGCACGGGTTATTGATACGGGACGATCAGCCATGATCACAATGAATGGCGGTGCTGGTTCGAAGGGCCGAATGGCCTCCTCCTGCGCCTATTTTCTATGTTTCTACGTATGGGTTTGTCGGCTAATTGGCTTGGTGAAATTATAAATTGTCCCTAGTGTGTAGGATAGCGTTAGTGTACGGGGTGATCGGTGGTCGGCGCAGACTCGGTGGGCCGGAGGAGGTGTACGGGGTACGGGGTGGTCGGCGCAGACTCGGTGGGCCGGAGACGGGCCTGTTTCCTGCACTATATCTCCAAAGTTTAAAGTTAAGTCTGGAGACTGTTGCAAATGGCAAGGTGGATCAGTGCATTTTGAGAAGTTTTGGAAAGGTGCGTTTGGGGAGAGAGAGAGTACCCCGTTCCTGCCTTCTCCCCATATCCCTTGATTCCTTTTGCCCCAAGAGCTAAATCTAACTCTTGAAAACATCCAGTGAATTGGCCTCCACTGCCTTCTGGCAGAGAATTCCACAGACTCACAACTCTCTGGGTGAAAATGTTTGTCCTCATCGCAGTCCTAAAAGGCCTACCCCTTATTCTTAAACTGTGACCCCTGGTCTCGTACTGAAACACCAAGAACATTTTTTCCTACATCTAGCCCGTCCAATCCTTTAAGAATTTTACCGGTTTCTTCAAGATCTCCTCTCATCCTAAATTCTAGTGAATACAAGCACAGTCAACCCATTCTTTCATGATATGTCAGTCCCGCCATCCCGGGAATTAACCTGGTGAACCTACGCTGCACTCCCTCAATAGCAAGAATGTCCATCCTCAAATTAAGAGACCAAAATTGCACACAATAATCCAGGAGTGGTCTCACCAGGGCCCTGTCAACCGCAGTAGGACCTCATTGTTCCTAAACTCAAATCCTCTCGCATTGAAGACTGCATGCTTACTTACAGTGACTGATGTACAAGGACACCCAGGTCTCATTGAACTTCCCCTTTTCCGAAACTGACATCATTCAGATAATAATCTGCCTTCCTGTTCTTGCCACCAAAGTGGATAACCTCACATTTATCCACACTATACTGCATCTGCCATGCATCTGCCCACTCACCTAACCTATCCAGATAATTGAGGCAGGGACCATCCCAACATTTTAAGAAACAGTTACAGGTACATGGATAGGACAGGTTTGGAGGGATATGGACCAAATGCAGGCAGGTGGGACTAGTTTAATTTAGAAATACAACGCAGTTACAGGCTATTCGGCCCACCGGGTCCACGCTGACCAGCGATCCCCGCACATTAATGCTATCCTACACACACTAGGGACAATTTTGACATTTACCAAGCCAATTAACCTACACACCTGTAGGTCTTTGGAGTTTGGGAGTAAACCGAAGATCTCGGAGAAAACCCACGCAAGGTCGCAGGGAGAACGTACAAACTCCGTACAGCCAGCACCCCTGGTCAGGATCGAACCCGGGTCTCCGGCTCTGCTTTTACTGGAAAGGGCCTGTCCCATGAGCATGCGACCTGCATGCGGCAAGCGCGACCAAACCGGAAGCGGGGGCCGCGTGGAGATCGAGTGATCTCCGTACAGGGCCGGTCCCACGAGCATGCGACCTGCATGCGGCGAGCGCGACCAAACCGGAAGTCGAGTGAGTGACGTGAAGTACGAGCGAAGTCCGCGGGAAGTTCGCGCATGACGTACGGCGTTGAGACGCTGCGCACGCCCGTCGAGGCGGTGCTCACGGTGTCGAGGTGGCTGCGGGCCGGCAGGCCGTTGCCGTGCGGAATTTTTGAACACGGTCAGTTTTTCTGATCCCCGCGCAATGTCGGGACCAGCTCCGCACAACTCCATACAGCTCCGGCGATCGAAGTGGGGCCGGTCCCGCGAAGCGACCACGTTAGGTTGCGCTTGCCGCATGGAGTCGCGTGCTCGTGGGACAGGCCCTTAAGGCAGCAACTCTACCGCTGCACCACTGTGATATGTTGGCCGATGTGGGCAAGTTAGGCCGAGGGACCCGTTTCCACGCTGTGTGACTCTGTGACTGCGTAAACATCATGCGGGGCAGCTTATCTGCATGTTAGATTTTCCATTATTCAGTGAGATTCTCCAAGTTGGTTCTGACAATCCCTTCTTTCATCCACTGAACTAGGGCCCCCTGAACACGAGGTTAGTCACTGTACTGGGCAGAATAGAAAAGTACATTGCTCATATGGTGCAAGACGCAAATGGTGGTGACCTTGTACAAGAAAACACAGAAGGTTAGCGTTACTGGGACAGCAAGTAATTAGGAAAGCAAACAGAATATTCTCTTGTGAAGGAAGGAACTGCAGATGCTGGTTTAAACCAAAGATAGTCACAAAAAGCTGGTCAGACTGCACGTCTGGAGATAAAGGAATACGTGACGTCATGGGTCCAACGAAGAGTCTCGACCCGAAAAGTCACCTATTCCTGTTCTCCAGAGATGCTCTCTGACCCGCTGAGTTTACTCCAGCTTTTTGTGTCTATCTTCAGAAGATTCTCTTGTATCTCTTGTGTAAATGGGAGGAGCGTCTTGCTAACAACACTACATATAAATGTGGCACGGTGCTGCAGCGGTAGACTTGTTGCCTTACAGCGCCACAAACCCATGTTCGATCCTGACTGCAAGTGCCGTCTGTACAAAGTTTGTTTGTTCTCCCCGTGACCTGCGTGGTTTTCTCCAGGTGCTCCGGTTTCCTCCCACACTCCAAAGAAGTGTGCGTTTGTCAGCTAATTGGCTTGGTAAAATTGTAATTTGCCCCTAATTGGATACTTTTAGTGTGCGGGGGTCGCTGATCAGCACAGACTTGGTGGGCCACAGAGCCTGTTTCCATGTTGTATCTCGAAGCTAAACCAATTGGGTCGGACCCCATATCAGGAACACTGGTCTCATTTGCAGGACATAGACCTGCCTTGTACGCATGAGGGGCGAGAATGAGGGAGTGGTCTTATGAGACAAGATTACACATACACTGGAAAGATGACATGCAGTCCTGAAGGAATATGAAAGGTAGATCCCGTGAGGATGTTACTCATGCTGGTGGGAGCAACTTCACAGGGTAAAGCCTCGTTCATTTAGATATGTTTTTTAGCATTTATTTAGTTTAGAGATACAGCACGGAAACAGGCCCTTCAGCCCACCGAGTCTGCACCGACCAGCGATTCCTGCACATTAGCACTATCCCACACTACAATCCTTCTCCGTGGATTGTCACCTCGTCGTGGTGGAGGAGCTTGTGTGGACCTGAGATCCTGAGAGCGATGCCGTCTGGAGCAATGCTCCTGGTAGGGTCGCCCATGGCAGTATGGTCGAGGGGGAGGTCTCTGACAAAGAGCAATCCAACCAAGACCTGAACAGTGGAACAGGCGGAGGACGATGGCTGACTTTAGTGGAGCGTCACAACAGCTGGGAAGGCGGATGGATGGAGGCTGCAGCAGAAAAGGGAATCCGGGGTCGTCTTGGACTCCACGCCACTGGATGCTGACCCAGATCTGTCAAGGGCCGTGGGGTGGCTGTCTGTGCACCAGTCTCCCCATGTTAAACAGTCACGCACAGGCGTCCTCCATATAGGGAATAGCACCCTGGAGACACCCATGGCCAGCCAGACAGACAGACAGACACACACACACCAATTTACAATTTTGTCAAAGCCAATTAGCTTGCAAACCTTTGGACTATGGGAGGAAACCGAAAATCTCAAGAGAAAACCCACGTGGTCAGTTTTCACGCTGTATTGCTCTATGTGCAGACATAGAGGCAGCGCACTCACTACCTTCAGAAGGTCAATGTAGAGTCAGAAATATGGATCTTGCAGAGTCACATATGAAGTCTCAAATGGCATAAGCCTTTAAAAGGTCCAAGGACAAGTTGGGACAATTAAATAAAGCACAAGATTCAGCTAGAAGAAGGGCCCTGACCCAAAATGCAGCGGCCTCAATTACCTCCTCTAGCAGCTCGTTCCGTATTCCCACCACCCTCCGAGTTAAAAT
This sequence comes from Leucoraja erinaceus, assembly GCF_028641065.1. NCBI lineage: Eukaryota > Metazoa > Chordata > Chondrichthyes > Rajiformes > Rajidae > Leucoraja > Leucoraja erinaceus. The sequence continues at coordinate 6,809,074 of NC_073386.1, read as the reverse complement.
GTTCCTCTTAATCCTTCCCCATCTCACCATAAACCAATGACCTGTGTAGGAAGGAACTGCAGATGCTGGTTTAAACCGAAGATACACAAACTGCTGGAGTAACTCAGCGAGACAGGCAGCACCTCTGGAGAGAAGGAATTGGTGACGTTTCGGGTTGAGACCCTTATTCCTTAGCCCTTATTCCTCTACCCCGGGTAAAAGACTCCGTGCATTCATCCAATCTTTCATGCAAAGAGATTCCCAGGTGGGTGTACACAAAGAATAAGCACAACTTCACCATGGACCTCTGGAAATCTCTGCCCCATGGGTGCTCAAAGTGGAGGAGGAACATGTTGCGAATCTGAGGTCCATGTATTGGAAGCACACAAAAAGTACCATGTCGAGTCATGGAGTGATACCGTGTGGAAACAGGCCCTTCGGCCCAACTTGCCCACACCGGCCAACATGACCCAGCTACACTAGTCCCACCTACCTGCATTTGTTCCATATTCCTCCAAACCTGTCCAATTCATGTACCTGTCTAACTGTTTCTATAAACGTTGGGATAGTCCCTGCCTCAACTACCTCCTCTGGCAACTTGTTCCATACACCAACCACCGTTTGTGTGGAAAAAGTTACCTCTCAGATTCCTATTAAATCTTTTCCCCTTCATCTTGAACCTGTGTCCGCTGGTCCTCGATTCCACTACTCTGGGCAAGAGATTCTGTGCATCTACCCAATTTATTCCTCTCATGATTTTATACACCCAAGGAGGCGAAAGAAGCAGATCATTGACAACCTACTCACCATCCACCAGTCCTATTGGCACATCCTGCCCCATCAGAAGAGTCTACAGCTCCCACTTATGCCTTGTCGGCCATTTTGAAATCAGAAAATAAGCACGTCAATGATCTCTAGGTTGTACCAAAGAAGAGAAGACGGAAGCAGAATTAAACGCTAACTTTTGAAGTGAGTGCGGATGGATACTTGAAAATAATAACACTTTAAAGGCATGACAAGAACTAAGGGCAGTGAAACAGAACCATTTGGACAAAATAAGACAAAATGCTGGAGTAACTCCGCAGTTCAGGCAGCAGCTCTGGAGAACATGGATAGGTGAGGTTTTTGGTCAGGATCTTGTTGAAACACCATTTAGACCACTCTTTTACAAAAGCCACAATAAAGACAATATTTTGAATAGTCTTGCCTTGTGTTGTATCATTCAATGAAAGGTAAACCCAAGTTATTACCGAACATGACAGATCATCAAAAAAATATTGCCTTATCCTTAGAAGAAATAAAATTAATAGAGCTTCAGATGGCGATTTAAAAAAATGATGGGATTATGGGATGACATTGATAATGTAAATGGATACATTTGCCACTGTTACTGAGTAGGCATTATTTAATCAAGCAAATCGCCAAATGCTAAGCTTTCCCTGTTTTCCAAAATCAAAAGAACAAAAAATTAGCTTTATTAGCTAAAAACATTGTTAACCCTTCTTTTAAAACAAACAAAATGCTGGAGTAATTCAGTGGGTCAGGCAGCAGTTCTGGAGAATATGGACAGGTCAATGTTTGGGTCGGGATCCTTCTTCAGACTGGATCCTCCTTAGCTAGGCCTCAGTTACAGAAGAACCACTATCTTGGTGACCCTGAGACTACCTTTGATCAGACTTTGCTGGCTTTACCTTGCACTAAATGTCAATCCCTTATCATGTATCTGTGCACTGTAAATGGTTCATAAAAACATAGAAAATAGATGCAGGAGTAGATCATTCGGCCCTTCGAGCCAACACTTCCATTCAATATGATCATGGCTGATCATCCAAAATCAGTACCCCGCTCCTGCTTTCTCCCCATATCCCCTGATTCTGTTAGCCTCAAGGGCTATATCCAACTGTCTTTAATACATCCAGTGAATTGGCCTCCACTGCCTTCTGAGGCAGAGAATTCCATAGATTCACAACTCTCTGGGTGAAAAAGCTTTGCCTCGATTGTAATCATGTATTATTTTTCCACTGACTGGTTGGTACACAACAAAAGCTTTTCACTGTACCTCGATACAGGTAACAACAAACTAAACTCAAACCGAAACTACTATTAAATAAAATGACCAGCAGGAAAATAGTTAAAAGAAATAACATCAAATATGGGATATGGCTTTCTGAGAGGTGGTTGGTAGCTGGTGAAATGACCAATGCTTCATTTGATGCATGACTGGATGTTAAAGTATTTGGGTCAACCTTTCGAATCCTGAACTTTCTCCTCCTGAGCCATGAATGCAGTAAACAGTCAGAACCTCCCCCTCCCCCGGATAGAAATAATAAATACTATGCAGCACAGAAACAGGCCCTTCCACCCAACTCCTCCATGCCCCATCAAAGCTAGTCCCATTTGCCTGCATTTGGCCCATATCTCTCTCAACATTTCCTATCCATGTATCTGTCCAAGTGTCTTTTCAATACTGTTATTGTACCCGCCTCAACTTCCTATCAGTCTGAAGACGGTTCTCGACCCGAAACATCGCCCATTCTTTCTCTCCAGAGATGCTGCCTGTCCCGCTGAGTTACTCCAGCATTTTATGTCTATCTTCAATTTAAACCAGCATCTGCAGTTCCTTCCTACTCAACTTCCTATTAAATTGTGCCCCTCTCACCTTAAACCTATGTCGGGTTGTTCTTGATTCCCCTACGCTGGGTAAAAGTCTTTCACCCTATCAATTCCCCTCATGATTTTATACACTTCCATAAGACCATCCCTTAACCTCCCGTTCTCCAAATAACTATAGTTATTTACTAATATACTCGCACTATAGCTCAGGCCCTTCAGTCCTGGCAACGTCCTTGTAAACATTCTCTTCATGTTTTCCAGATTAATGACTTTAGATTTCACTTTAAACTTTAGAGATACAGCATGGAAACAGGCCTTTCAGTGCACATCGACCAGCGATCACCCCGTACACCTGCGCTATACTACCCACTAGGGACAATTTACAATTTTTTAGCCAAAGCCAAATAACGTACAAACCCGTAAGTGTGGGAGGAAACCCCACACAGTCACAGGGAGAACGTACAAGCTCCGTACAGACAGCACCTGTAGTCAGGATCACGGTGCCACCCCGATAGAAGGATGACCAAAACAGGCCACAATACTCAAAATGCAGCCTCACCAATATTTTGCACAACTGTAGCATAATGTCCCAACGTCCACACTCAGTGCCCCTCAATTATGAAGGCCTTCTTTACCAAAAAAGGTAGACACAAAATGCCAGAGTAACTCAGCGGAACAGGCAGCATTTCTGGGTAGAAGGAATGGATGCTGCCTGTTCTGCTGAGTTACTCCAGCATTTTATGCCTGTCTTTGGTGTAAACCAGCATCTGCAGTTCCTTCCTACCAACCTGTGACGCCACTTGCACGGAACTGTGTACCCGTGTTCTTAGATCCCTCTGCTCTTCAACATAGCTTTAAGGTGAGAGGGGCAAAGTTTTTTCCCCCCCATACATAGATGCTTGTGGGTACTTGAAACATACTGCCAGGGGTGAAACATACTGCCAGCCAGGTTCAATAGTGGCATTTAGGAGGCCTTTGGATAGGCACTTGGCTATCTATGCAGGGAATGGAGGGGTAGGGATTATGTGCAGGAAGGTAAGAGTCAGTCTTGGCATCATGTTCGGCGTGGACATTGTGTGCCGAAAGGCCCGTTCTCATACTGTACCGTTCCATGTGCACACAAAGGGTGGTGAGTGTATGGGACAAGCTGCCAGAGGAGATAGTCGAGGCTGGGACTATCCCAACGTTTTAAGAAACAGTTAAGACAGGTTCAAGGATAGGACAGGTTTGGAGGGGTATAGACCAGGTGGGACAAGTGTAGCTGGGACATGTTGGCCGGTGTAGGCAAGTTGGGCTGTAGCACCCGTTTCCACGCTGTATCACGCCATGACTGCATGTAGTATGATCAAAAATAAACTGATATTTCTGGGGCACTGTAATTGATGTACAAGCCTCATCTATCACATTAGTTACAGTGTAATACAGCAACTGTATCACTGTGCTGTATTTGAGGACATGTTCCCACAAAACAAAATCCACACATTGTCTCAATTCAAGGGAGTCTAATGGAGAGGAAAATACATATGCTGGGTATCTGTTTGAACAAGCTCCAACCTATGAACTCAGGAGGACACAATATTACTGAAAACAACTTTTGTGCAACCCTTTTTAGCTTGGCTATTTTGGCCATGGGTTGTTTTTTTTAAATATATAATCAGATGAATCAAAATAATGCAATTTTCTTTAAGATGCTAGTTCACACACTGAGCTTTGCCAGACTAACACACACACACACGGTTGAAATACTGTCCCAAGACGGTAATTTCACCCTAATGTGTCATTCCTCTCCGCCGCTTCAGAACGTCAGTAAACTTATCACACAACATGTTAAACATTAAAAACATGTTTTTACTTTCCCAATTCAGCAACAGCAAAACGCGACGCGGGGTTTATTCCTTTGGGTCAAAATATTTACTAGACTCTAGACTAGATTCCGTTAAAAAAAAAAGAGGTTTGGTGGTAGAAGATGCTTACATTTCAGGCGAGAGTGCATTATGTTTCAGATGATGCGAGCTGAGCAGCCATAGTGTGGAGTGAGCAGGCAGGGTGATCTGAAGAAACAGCAGCACATTGCGTTTGCTTTCTCTCCCTTCTCCTAGAGAGCTTCTCCAGACACGATGCCGGCTTCCACACTGCCGAGCCGCTATGGTGGCAGCCCTTGCTAGCGGTCAGGGTTAGCCGGGACCGGCTTCTCTGCATCTTGCCCAACAATGGAGGGGAGGGGAGGTCGATCTGCCATTTGCTCGCTGCAGTCTTTCTGTATTTTTGTATTCACCGGCAGCAGAGTGACAAGACGGGGGGGGGGGGGGGGGGGGGGGAGAGAGAGAGAGAGAGAAAGGGGGGGAGAGAGAGAGAGAGAGAAAGGAGAGAGAGAGAGAGAGAAGGGGAAGAGAGAGAGAGAGGGGAAAGAAAGAAAGAAAGAAAGAAAGAAAGAAAGAAGGAGATAGGAGGAGAGGGGAATGAGTGGGAGATAAAGTGTAAGCGACTGAAACGTTTTGAGAAACTTTTGAGAAAGTTTTTAGGAAGTTTGGGAGAGATTGAGGGAGAGAGAGAGAGAGAGAGAGGGGGGGGGAAGGAGAGAGGGGGGGGTGAAGGAGAGCGAGAGAGAGAAGAAGGGGGGGGGGGGGGGGGCACTGCCGCTGCTGCTTCCCCTCAGTCCAGTGAAGAGGGGAGGGAAGGAGGTAGAGAGGGAGGAAGGGGTAGAGAGGGAGGAAGGGGGTAGAGAGAGGGAGGAAGGGGGTAGAGAGGGAGGAAGGGGGTAGAGAGGGAGGAAGGGGGTAGAGAGAGGGGAGGAAGGAAGGAGACCGGGTAGAATCTGCCCGCGCTGCGCCGGCAACTCTCTCTCACTGTGTCTGCACCTCCCTCTCTGACTCTCTCCCTCTAACTGCCCCTCTCTCTCACTCCCTGTCTCCCTCTGCCCCCTCTGTCTCCCTCCCTCCGCTTTTCAATGACGAAGCGGTGCCGAGCCGATCCCTTATTTACTTTCTATTCACAAGAACGCCCTGTAAATGGGGCTTTATGTGTGTGTGAGCGGGGGGGGGGGCGAAATTACATCAGATAAACACTATTTTAACATTAGCACAAATATTTCTTGCAGCACCGGCTTGAAATACAATTACCAGTCTACTGGCTGCAATATCACAGAGAGAGAGACACACACACACACATTCATGTAAAGTCATGGCCTCCACAAGCTTATAAACCATCAACTAAACACAAAACGCTGCAAGCTGATCCATTTCAGGGCCAATTTCATCCTCGCTTCTCTTTTTACACAGACACACGTTGCAACTTCTACTTCAAATAATAATAACTGCAGCAGCAACAATAACAACAAAGAAGAATTAATGAAGTTATAAGCAGGCTGGCAGGCACGGTTCGACTAGTCCGAACCTGTTTGAGTCGGAGCCGACTGGCTGCTGCCACGTTGGGTTGGGTGTAATGAGAGCAGGGAGGAGGGGGGAGCGGAGACTCGGAAGCCGGCGAGGCGACACCCACGTCCCCGGAATGAATTAAAAGTTTGCTGCCCGGCCGGGGAGGGGAGGGGAGTGCAGAGGAGGGATGGGGAGGAGGGGAGAGGCGGGAGGAGAGGAAAGGATTGGAGGGAGAGGAAAGGAAAGGAGGGGGGAGAGGATTGGAGGGGGTGAGAGAGAAGATGGGGGGGGGGGAGAGAAGAGAGAGGAGGGGGGAGAGAGAAGAGGAGAGGGGGGGAGAGAAGAGGAGGAGGGGGGGGGGGGGGGAGAGAAGAGGAGAGGGGGGGAGAGAAGAGGAGAGGGGGGGAGAGAAGAGGAGGGGGGAAGGCGAGAATCAAAGAGTGATACAATGTGGAAACAGGTTCTTCAGCCCAACTTGCCCACACCGGCCAACATGTCCCAGCTACACTGGTCCCACCTGCCAGTATTTGGCCCATTCCCTCCAAACCTGTCTAATCCATGTACCTGTCTAACTGTTTCTTAAACGTTAGGATAGTCCCAGCCTCAACTACCTCCTCTTGCAGCTCGTTCCAGAGAGTGGTGAATCTCTGGAACTCTCTGCCACAGACGGTAGTTGAGGCCAGTTCATTGGCTATATTTAAGAGGGAGTTAGATGTGGCCCTTGTGGCTAAGGGAATCGGGGGATATGGAGAGAAGGCAGGTACGGGATACTGAGTTGGATGATCAGCCATGATCATATTGAATGGCGGTGCAGGCTCGAAGGGCCGAATGGCCTACTCCTGCATCTAATTTCTATGTTTCTATGTTTCTATGTTCCATACACCCACCACCCTTTGTACGATAAAGTTACCCCTCAGATTCCTTTTAAATCTTTCCCCCTTCACCGTACACCTATGTCCTCTGGTCCTTGAGTCCCCTACTCTGGGCAAGAGACTCTACCCGATCTGTTCCTCTCATGATATTATACACCTCTGTAAGATCACCCCTCATCCACCTGCGCTTCAAGGAAGAGAGACCCAGCCTGCTCAACCTCTGCCTATAGCTCAGAGCCTCTAGTCGAAAGGTCAGGCCCAAATTGGAGTATTGTGGAGCCGTATGGGATCTTTTCAACAACAACAACAACAAGATCACCCTGGAGACAGTACAACGTCGAGCTGCCCGCTTTGTATGTAATGACTACAAACGCAAATCAAGCCTAGAGCTCCACAGAATCAGGCTAAGACTTATTGCAATTTACAAGGAGATTCACAAAATCACACCATGGAAACATAGAAAATAGGTGCATTCGGCCCTTCGAGCCTGCACCGCCGTTCAATATGACCATGGCTGATCATCCAACTCAGTGTCCTGTACCTGCCTTCTCTCCAAACCCCCTGATCCCTTTAGCCACAAGGGCCACATCTAACTCCCTCTTAAATATAACCAATGAATGGCCTCAACTACTTTCTGTGGCAGAGAATTCCAGAGATTCACCACTCTCTGTGTGAAAAATGTTTTTCTCATCTCGGTCCTAAAAGAGTTCCCCCTTATCCTTAAACTGTGACCCCTTGCTCTGGACTTCCACAACATCGGGAACAATCTTCCTGCATCTAGCCTGTCCAACCCCTTAAGAATCTCTCGTCATCCCAGAGCACCAACTGCCACGAAACAAGACAAAATAACGCTCCCTACATCATCAACTCGCTACATTAAAAAAAACTTTGCTACCAATATTCCCTTTATCCAAGGACAAAAAGGGAATGGAATATGTTACCACCCAACACACGTGCTGCTCCCGATGTTAAGTCATTTAAAAAGGGGGATCGAGCAACTAGATCTCCTAAATTGATCAAAAAGGCCCACTTCAAAATTTAATCGCTGCTCTACTCACATCGACCTGCGGGAGATAACCACTGATGAGGTGTTTGCGCAGTAATCAACCAGAACCAGAGGGAAGGGAGGAGGCAAGAGGGAATGGGAGGAAAAAGGAGGGCTGGAGAAAGGAGGAATGGGGTGAGGAGGTGATGGAAGAGGAGGGGGGAGAGGAGGGGGAGGGGGTGATGGGAGAGGAGAGGAGTGTGGGGCTCGGAAGTTGATTGCCATGTTGCAAAGCAGCATTTCTTGTGTCTATTTTCATGTACACAACACATTTCTACCTCAACAGACACACACACACGCGTGCATACGAAACTCCACGTACAAAACGACAGCGATGTTACACCAACATTGTGCCCAAGATATGTGTTGAACGCGCGTAAAACATACACGTTAATGCAATAGCCAACTTTATACACAAAGATAAATATATATGTACACAGTCTGAAGGGACCCGACCCGAAACGTCTCTGATCTATGTTCTCCAGAGATGCCAGCTGAATTACTCCAGCACTTTGTGTCTTTTTTTGTAAACCATCACCTGCACTTCCTCGTTTCTCCAATCGACCATTCGGGTCAAAACCCGGCACGATTGACAATAGACAACAGACAATAGGTGCAGGAGCAGGCCATTCCACCCTTCGAGCCAGCACCGCCATTCAATGTGATCATGGCTGATCATCCCCAATCAGTACCCCGTTCCTGTCTTCTCCCCATATCCCCTGACTCCGCTATCTTTAAGTGCCCTATCTAGCTCTCTCTTGAAAGTATCCAGTGAACTGGCCTCCACCGCCCTCTGAGGCAGAGAATTCCACAGACTCACAACTCTCTGTGAGAAAAAGTGTTTCCTCGTCTCTGTTCTAAATGGCTTACCCCTTATTCTTAAACTGTGGCCCCTGGTTCTGGACTCCCCCAACATCGGGAACATGTTTCCTGCCTCTAGCGTGTCCAAACCCTTAACCCATTGAGTCCCTAATGTAGGGGTTCAACTGAAAAATGTCAACCGATCCTTTCTCCTTCACCCCCCCCCCCCCCCAACTCCCCTGCCCCCCCTCCACCCCCATCCCCGCCCTCTATGATTCTGCATGACCCGCCGAGTTCCTCTAGATTTATGCTATCCAACTTGTAATATGCAGACATACAAATGCATTTAGCAGTCCTTGCATTGTGCTGGGTGTATGGAACGAGCTGTAACTATTCCTTGGAGCGCAGGAGGATGAGGAATGATCTTATAGAGGTGTATAAAATCATGAGAGGACGAGATCAGGTAGATGCACAGAGTCTCTTGCCCAGAGGAGGTAAATCGAGGACCTGATGACATAGGTTGAAAGGGGAAAAGATTTAATAGGAATCTGAGGGGTAACATTTTCACACAGAGGGTGGTGGGTGTATGGAACAAGCTGCCAGAGAAGGTAGTTGAGGCAGGGACCATCCCAACATTTAAGAAACAGACGGGTACATGGATAGGACAGGTTTGGAGGGATATGGACTAAATGCAGGCAGGTGGGGCTGGTGTAGCTGGGACATGTTGTGAGCAAAGTGGGCCAAAGCACCTGTTTCCACACTGTATCACTCCACGACTCTAAACGCAACACCAACTGTATGTTTAACATTAGGCAATACTGGTATAATCAGCTCGCTTTAAGATATACTCACTTATATTGTACATGGATAATTTATTTAGTTTAGTTTAGAGATATAGCTCGGAAAGAGGCCCTTTGGCCCATCGAGTCCGCACCGACCAGGGATCCCTGCACATTAACACTACCTTACACACAATTTTACATTTACACCAAGCCAATTAACCTACAAACGTGTACGCTTTTGGAGTGTGGGAGGAAACCGGACATCCCGGAGAAAATTCACACGGTCACGGGGAGAACGTACAAACTCCATACAGACAGCACCTGTGGCCGGGATCGAGCCCGGGGCTCTGGCGCTGTGAGGCAGCAACTCTACCGCTGCGCCAATATGCCATCCACCATATATTATAGCCACTAACCTCCGACCCCAGCCCGGCAAATGCTTTGAGAATCAGCAGTGACTTGCGGCGCGCTCCTGCCATTATGCCGGATGCATCATGATAACACATCAACTTTGCCCCCGGAGTCTGAACAATGAGGCTGGAGTTTCCATGGGCAGGCCTGTTTGTCACTTCGGCCACTGGCTTCAGACTCGGCACCAGTCCACTTGTCATCTCTCGTCGCCTCCTCGGATTCCCAGCATTCTCTTCAAGGGACAGCGGGTTCCCGAGGGCGCTGTGAAACGCAAACCTTTCACTACAAAGGCTTTAGTTCACGCAGTGTCACCCCAAAACAACTCGTCACCCATTCCTTCACTTCGTTTCATCAGCCTGAAGAAGGGTGTCGACCCAAAATGTCACCCATTCCTTTTCTCCAGAGATGCTGCCTGTTCCACTGAGCTGCTCCAGCTTTTTGTGTCTATCTTCTGTATCCTTTTATTGCCGACCAAAACAAAAGAGACGGATTGGAGGAGGTTTTACCAACATGTTCCTGCAGGAGATACAAAGAAACAGCACCTTATATTTCACTTGGGAAGCTTATAACTCAACAGTGTGAAACTGATTTCTCTACCTTTGAGTAACCCCTGCATTCACTCTCTCTCCGTCTCTCCCCCATACTAGTCATCCTACTAGTTTCACTGGCGTCTTGCTTAATTTCACTGCATCTACATGTTAGCACCTTCTCCACAGCCAACAATGGACCATTGTGGGCTCTACCTTTCCTTGATCATGGTTATTGTGTTATCCACAGAAGCTGGCAATCTGAAATAAAAAGATAGAAGAGAGAGAGAAGAAGGAAGGAAGGAAGGAAGAAAGGAAGAAAGGAAGAAAGAAAGAAAGCAAGAAAGCAAGAAAGAAAGAAAGAAAGAAAGAAAGAAAGAAAGAAAGAAAGAAAGAAAGAAAGAAAGAAAGAAAGAAAGAAAGAAAGAAAGAAAGAAAGTGCACACATATACACATATACATATACACATACACACTCATGCACACATATGTACACACAAAAAACAACCAGGTAGCAAAGAGATAAACAAAGTTATCATTGCAGACCATAGATCTTGAAACAGAGCTCAGACTGCCCACTGAGCCCGTGCCAACCAGCGATCACCCCGTACACTAGCACTATCCTGCACTAGGGACAATTTATAATTTTACCAAAATCAATTAACCTACAAACCTGTGCGTCTTTGGAGTGTGAGAGGACGCTACAGTTCCCAGAGAAAACCCACTTGGTCACGGGGAGAACATACAGTCAGGATCCAACCCGGGTCCCTGTCACTGTAAGGCAGCAACTCTACCGCTGCGCCACCATGCATGTAGATCTATAGGTTTTCACGTCCACGCTAACCTCCTTTGGATGTTTGTGGTGGAGTTAAGGGACGGTGGATAGACCTGTTTGTTATTGGAGATTGTTGCCCAGTGATTGTGAGGTGTAAGTTCACAGAATGGTTTAAGGCCTGGATGTGGAGAGGATGTTTCCACTAATGGGAAAGTCTAGGACGAGAGGTCATAGCCTCAGAATTAAAGGACGTCCTTTCAGGAAGAAGATGAGGCAAAATTTATTTGGTCAGAGGTTGGCGAATCTGTGGAATTGTTTGCCACAGAAGGCTGTGGAGGCTAAGTCGGTGGATATTTTTAAGGCAGAGATAGGTAGATTCATGCAGGTGTCAGAGGTTGTGGGGAGAAGGCAGGAGAATGGAGTTTGGAGAGAGTGATAGAGCACCCATGATTGAATGGCGAGTAGACTTGATGGGCCAAATGGCCTAATTCTATTCCTATCCCTTATGACTTTATGACCTTATTAATCAGCCTTCGTCTAAATATTGTCTACTTCATACATCTGTCTACCAACTATGGAACTGGTTGAGAAGTTGATAATAGAGCCGAACACTCTGACCACATTCTGCACGCTTGCTCAGTGCAATGAGCCTTCAACACAATTCAATTTGGAGGAATTGGAGTAATTGCTGGCTTTACCTTGCACTAAACGCCATTCCTTTTTTCCTGGTATCTGTGCACTGTGGGTGGCTCAATAGTAATCACGTATTGTCTTTCTACTGGATTGTTAGCATGCAGCAAAAGCATTTCGCTGTACCTCAGTACACAAGTTCACAAGTTGTAGAAGTAGAATTAGGCCATTTGGCCCATTGAGCCTACTCCGCCCTGAAGAAGGGTTTCGGCCCGAAACGTTCTCTTGTCTGCGAAGGGCACTCAGCATCGCCACCCCAACCATGGACTCCTACCATCCGGGAGGCGCTACAGGTCTCTCCGTTGCCGGACCAGCAGGTCCAGCAACAGCTTCTTCCCTGCGGCTGTCACACTACTCAACAATGTACCTCGGTAACTGCCAATCACCCCCCGGACACTTCTCCCACAGGAAAAACACTATGACTGTATGCATGTAAATAGATTTATTTATTCAAATCATATTCTATGTCGCTCTTCCAGGGAGATGCTAACTGCATTTCGTTGTCTCTGTACTGTACACTGACAATGACAATTAAAGTTGAATCTGAATCTGAATCTATGTCTTTCGCCCTATAGATGCTGCTGCACCCGCTGAGTTGCTCCAGCATTTCTGTGTACCTTCGATTTTCCAGCATCTGCAGTTCCTTATTAAACAAATCATGGCTGATCTATTTCTGTCTCTTAATCCCATTTTCCTGCCTTCTCCCCATAAACCATAACACAACCATAATCTAAACTGTCCAGAACCAGGGGCCACAGTTTAAGAATAAGGAGTAAGCCATTTAGAACGGAGACGAGGGAACACTATTTCTCACAGAGAGTTGTGAGTCTGTGGAATTCTCTGCCACAGAGGGCGGTGGAGGCCGGTTCTCTGGATACTTTCAAGAGAGAGCTAGATAGGGCTCTTAAAGATAGTGGAGTCAGGGGATATGGGGAGAAGGCAGGAACGGGGTACTGATTGGGGATGATCAGCCATGATCACATTGAATGGCGCTGCTGGCTCGAAGGGCCGAATGGCCTACTCCTGCACCTATTGTCTATTGTCTATTGAAGTGAGTAATGATCTGTCAGCTGTTGGTAAGTGCTAACTGATAGGGGATTTTTTTTGTCAGGCTTGACGATGCCCTGAGCGTTCCTGCGGGACTGAAAGCAATGGATATCTCCAAGAACAACTCCATGTTCAGTCACCAGTTACTGCCACTGGAACCAGGCAAACCATGGAAGATCTTGAAGAGTCTTGGACATAAGGTCATAAGTGACAAGAGTAGAATTAGGCTACTCATCCCATCAAGCTAGCTCCGACATTCAATCATGGCTGATCTATCTCTCCCTCTTAACCCCATTCTCTTGCCTTCTCCCCATAACCTCTGACACCCGTCCTAACCAAGAATCTATCCATCTCTGCCTTAAAAATATCCACTGACTTGGCCACCACAACCTTCTGTGGCAAATAATTCCACAGATGCAATTTAGTAACTTGTCAGTTTCTTTGTTGAACTAAATTAAGGCGCATGTTGCAATCAAAAGCGTTTGAACAAGTGTTTGGGAAGAAAGCCAAACTGTAAGAAAGACGACTGCGCCTCTGACTAAAGCAATTTCTCCTCAACTCCAACCTAAAGGAACTGGTAGAACTGCCCTGGGAGTTTGTCACTTCCGGCTGTCTGCCTTCCACAGCCTCCAACCTTATCATTCCCCAGCTACGCATGGCCCAGTTTTACCCTCTCCCCAAAATTCATAAACAGAACTGCCCAGGCAGCAGTGTCTCAGTCGGAAGAAAGTTATCAACCCGAAAAGTCACCTACTCCTTTTCCCCAGAGATGCTGCCTGAAACGTTGAGTTTCACCTGCATTTTGTGTCTATCTTCGGTGTAAACCAGCATCTGCAGCTGCTTCCTGCACAGGTACAGGTAGAGTCATAGAATCATAGAGTGATACATAGAAGTGGAGACAGCTCCTTGGGCCCAACTTGCCCACACAGGCCAACATATCCCAGCTATACTAGTCCCACCTGCCCGCGTTTGGTCCATATCCCTCCAAACCTGTCCTATCCATGTACCTGTCTAACTGCTTCTTAAATGTTGGGATAGTCCCAGCCTCAACGACGTCCTTTGGCATGTTGTTCCATATGGTCACCTCCCTTTGTGTGAAAAAGCTACCCCTCAGATTCCCATTAAATAATTTCCCCTTCACCTTAAACCTATGTCCTCTGGTCCTCGATCCACCTATTCTGGGCAAGAGACTCTGTGCCTTATTTAACTTCTCTAACTTCAGGTAGCCCGTGCTTTCCCTCTCTCTCCATCCCCTCCCGTTTCCCAGTTCTCCCACTAGTCTTACTGTCTCCGACTACATTCTATCTCTGTCCTGCCCCTCTCCCCTGACATCAGTCTGAAGAAGGGTCTCGACTCGAAACGTCACCCGTTCCTTCTCTCCAGAGATGCTGCCTGTCCCGCTGAGTTACTCCAGCATTTTGTGTCCACCTTCGATTTAAACCAGCATCTGCAGTTCTTTCCAACACATTTTATCTATTCTCCTGATGATTTGATATGGAATGGTTGTGCGAAGCCAATGCTTAACTTGCAGAGAATCTCGACGAGACATTGGAAGGAAACAGGTCCTCTCATCGTCCTGACATTCTGTTTGTGGGGGAGGGGAACAACAGGGAAGAAGGGCAACCCCTCCAGTGTTTTCACCTCCAGTTCATTAATCTGTGAGTCCAATGTATCTGTTAATCATTCTGTGCAAATAAACATATCCTCTTATCAGCTCGATATTTGCCCTGAAGTGTGAACTAGATAGTTAATTCACATGGAGATTTACTTTGTATTTCAGTTGAGAGATACAACGCGGAAACAGGCCCTTTGGCCCACCGAGTCCGCACCGACCAGCGACCCCCGCACATTACCACTATCCTACACACTCTAGGGACAATTTTGCACATACTCAAAGCCAATTGACCTACATACCTGCACGTCTTTGTAGTGTGGGAGGAAACCGGAGATCTCGGAGAAAACCCACGCAGGTCAAGTCGTCAAGTCAAGTTTATTCGTCACATACGCAAACGAGATGTGCAGAGAAATGAAAAGTGGCAATGCGCGCGGACTTTGTGCAAAAGGACAAACAAACAAACAACCAAACAAACTACAAACAGAATGGAACAGAATCACATTATCTTTTACATATTAAATATTGTGGGCGGAAGGAAAAAGGGGAAAAAAACAGCGAAGGGGAAAAAAACAGCACGGGGAGAACGTACAAAGTCCGTACCTGTAGTCGGGATCAAACCCTGGTCTCTGGCGCTGCAAGAGCTCTACCGCTGCACCACCATGCTGCCCTTAAATGAAGTAGGACCCTGGGTCTGTGGTAAATCGACCACAATGAATATCCCCGCTCCAGTAATTGGGACAAGATACAGAGTTATGGAGTTATGCAGCAGGGAAACAGGCCCTTCATCTCAACTTGTCCATGTCACCAAATTGTTTACCTCAGCCAGTCCCATTTGTCTTGCTTCCCTCTCTCTCTGTCCGTCCCCCATCATAGTTCTCCAACTAGTTCTACTGTCCTACCCTCAAACTCTATCTCCGTTACATTGACGACTGCATTGGTGCTACCTCCTGCACCCATGCAGAACTCATGGACTTCATTAGCTTCACCACCAATTTCCATCCTGCCCACAAACTCACTTGGACCATCTCCGACACCCCCCCCCCATCTTGATCTCACCGTCTCCATCACAGGACATCTATTACAAACCCACTGACTCCCACAACTATCTCGACTACACTTCTTCCCACCCTGCTCCCTGCAAAGACTCTATCCCCTACTCCCAATTCCTCCATCTACGCCGCATCTGTGCCCAAGATGAGGTGTTCCATACCAGGACATCGAGATGTCCTCATTCTTTAGGGGACGGAGGTTCCCCTCTTCCAACATAGATGAGGCCCTTACATATGTCTCCTCGGTACCCCACAGCTTCGCCCTTGCTCCCAACTAGTCACAACAGGGACATTGTCCTGCTAGGAAGGACTAGCAGGACAATGCATCAGCCATCGCATACCACGCATAATCCTCTGACATTTTCGCCCCTAGCCACATTTTCACCATCTCCACCCCTTTCCGCCTTCCACAGAGACCGTTCCCTCTGCAACTCCCTAGTTAACTCATCCCTTCCCACCCAAACCACCCCCTCCTCAGTACCTTCCCCTGCAACTGCAGAAGATGCGACACCTGTCGCTGTACCTCCTCCCTCGACTCTGTCCAGGGACCCCGACAGTCCTTTCAGGTTCGGCAGAGTTTCACTTGCACCACCTCCAACCTCATCTACGGCATCCACTGTTCAAGATGTGGACTCTTATACATCGGCGAGATCAAACGTAGACTGGGCGATCGTTTCGCTGAACACCTTCGCTCAGTCTGCCTGAACCTGCCTGATCTACCAGTTGCCAAACACTTTAATTCTCCTTCCCTTTCCCACACACACCTTTCTGTCCTAGCTCTCCTCCATTGTCAGAGTGAGGCTAAACAAAAATTGGAGGAACAGCATCTCATATTTTGCTTGGGCAGCTTACAGCCCAGTGGTATGAATATTGATTTCTCGGATCTCAAGTGACTCCTGCCCTCCCTCTCTCTCCATCCCATCCCTCCCCCACCCAAGTGGCACCAGTTTCCCATTCTCACCCTGATCTCCCGGTGGCTCAGCACTTCAACTCCCCCTCCCATTCCGAATCCCACCTATCTGTCCTGGGCCTCCTCCAAGGCCAGAGGGTGGACCACCGGAAATTGGAGGAACAGCACCTCATATTTCGCTCGGGCAGTTTATACCCCAGCGGTATGAACATTGACTTCTCCAATTTCCGGTAGCCCTCACTGTCTCCTCCCCTTCTCAGCTCTCCCTCAGCCTTCTGGCTCCTCCTCTTCCTTTCTTCTTCTTCCCGCTCCCCCCCCCACCAAATCAGTCTGAAGAAGGGTTTTGGCTCGAAACGTTGCCTATTTCCTTCGCTCCATAGATGCTGCCGCACCCGCTGAGTTTCACCAGCATTTTTGTCCACCAAACATTTAACAATGGTCTGTTTCCTTTATCATCATTACTTTTTTTGCATATCTTTCATTATCTTTCATTGCTTTGTCTTTATCTCTCGTTTCCCTTTCCCCTGACTAGTCCAGAGAAACGTCACCCATTCCTTCTCTCCAGAGATGCTGCCTGTCCCGCTGAGTTACTCCAGCATTTTATATCTATCTTATGATCCACTGTCCTCCTGATTAAATATTGTATGCAGCATTGTCACCTTCCCTCAGCTAATTATGCACCATTCTACATTTCCTCAGCATCATCTCGTTTGATCCATCTTTTTCACACCTTATCCTTCCATATCTCCAGACTCCCTTCCCTGACGCTCAGTCTGAAGAAGGGTCTCGACCCGAAACGTCACCCATTCCTTCGCTCCAGAAATGCTGCCTGCCCCGCTGAGTTACTCCAGCATTTTGTGTCTATCTTCGGTAAAAAAACAGCATCTGCAGTTCCTTCCAACCCTTTGTCTGTGTTTGGTCCATATCCCTTTAAACCTGTTCTGTCCATGTTCCTGTCCAAATATCTGTTAAATATAGTAACTGTAATCCACACTGTATCTCTAAACTAAACTAAACTGAAACTAAAACTGGGGGAGAATTGACGGACATGTGAGAGAGAATTGGATACCGGGAGATGGGATTGCCCTGAGGGTTGGCAGAGACTAGATGGGCCAAATGGCCTCCTTCTATGTCGTAAGAAAAATATAAGGAAATAAATTACAGGAGCACGCGGTGCCAAAATGCCTTTATTACAATATTAATTACGATGCTGATTAATATTCTGATGTCCTATAAGTCATATAAATGCCTCCATTATATAATTTGATATTGTCGCAGTTGTAAATACGGACACCGCCCAGCTTCATTTCAAAGTCCCCCGTGTCTTGCGAATGCCCCAAAACAGTCGTGATGGCTGATGTCTTTCATCTTTCCAATAAACAGTGTCGATGTCTAGGGATTGTGAATGCCGCGATTGGCTGGGTACCGGTGTTGTGATATATGAGGCCTGTGAATAAATAGGGGAAGTCTCGTCACTGTGTTTACTGACTATTCACAGCGTCTGCCCTGTGTCAGGTCCATGTATGTTCAAAGGCTCTCACTACCCTTACTTACTGTTGAAACATAGAAACATAGAAAATAGGTGCAGGAGTAGGCCTTTCCGCCCTTCGAGCCTGCACCGCCATTCAATGTGATCATGGCTGATCATCCAACTCAGTATCCTGTACCTGCCTTCTCTCCATACCCCCTGATCCCTTTAGCCACAAGGGCCACATCTAACTCCCTCTTAAATATAGCCAATGAACTGGCCTCAACTACCTTCTGTGGCAGAGAATTCCAGAGATTCATCGCTCTCTGTGTGAAAAAAGTTTTTCTCATCTCGGTCCTAAAAGATTTCCCCCTTATCCTTAAACTGTGACCCCTTGTTCTGGACTTCCCCAACATCGGGAACAATCTTCCTGCATCTAGCCTGTCCAAACCCCTTAAGAATTTTGTAAGTTTCTATAAGATCCCCCCTCAATCTCCTAAATTCTAGTGAGTACAAGCGGAGTCTATCCAGTCTTTCTTCATATGAAAGTCCTGACATCCCAGGAATCAGTCTGATGAACCTTCTCTGTACTCCCTGTACACATGAAGTGCCAATACTGCTTTAGTTTAGTTTGATTTCGCGATACAATGCGGGCACAGGGCCTTCGGCCCACCGAGTCCACACCGACCTACGATCCCCACACATTAATCCCTCCTGATCTCCCAGTTGCTAAACACTATAATTCTCCTTCCCATTCCCACACTGTCCTAAGTCTCCTCCATTGTCAGAGTGAGGCTAAACGCAAATTGGACGAGCAGCATCTCATATTTTGCTTGGGCAGCTTACAGCCCAGTTGTATGAATATTGATTTCTCTAACTTCAAGTAACCCTGGCATTCCCTCTCTCTCTATCTTTCCCCAACCCAATCGCACTGGCTTCTCGTTTTCACCCAACAACAGCTAACAATGACCTGTTCCTTTTATCATCGTTACTTTTTTTGCATATCTTTCAATTATTGCTCTTTATCTCTCTACATCATCGTCTACATCTCTCGTTTCCCTTTTCCCCGACTAGTCTGAAGAAGGGTCTCGACCTGAAACGTCACCCATTCCTTCCCTCCAGAGATGCTGCCTGTCCCGCTGAGTTACTCCAGCTTTTTGTGTCTATCTTCGGTTGAAACCAGCATCTGCAGTTCCTTCCCACACTCCTCCCCACACATTAACACTATCCAACACACACTAGGGATAGTTTTTTGCATTTACACAATGCTAATTAACCTGCAAACCTGTACGTCTTTGGAGCGTGGGGCGAATCCGAAGATCTCTGAGAAAACCCACGCAGGTCACGGGTAGAACGTACAAACTCCGTACATAGAGCACCCGTAGTCCGGATCGAACCCGGGTCTCTGGCGCTGTAAGACAGTATCTCTACTACAGCGGTAGAATTGCTGCCTTACAGCGCTTACAGGGTTTCTGTCCCGACTATAGGTGCTGTCTGTAGGGAGTTTGTACCGTGGGGCTTTTCTCTGAGATCTTCGGTTAATTGGTTTGGTGTATGTGTGAATGATCCCTCGTGTGCGTAGGACAGTGTTAATGTGCGGGGGAACGCTGGTCGGTGCAGAGTCAGTGGGCCGAAGGGCCTGTTTCCAAATTAAACACAACATTTAAAATACATTTGGACAGGTCCACAGGTACTAGTGTATATGGGGCATATTGGTCAGCATGGCAAGTTGGGCAGAACTTTCAAAACTGCATAATTATATGACTATGATCTTACACGGCAGGGTAAGAGAATAGCATTAAGCAAGTGATGAAGCTCTGGCTTTCAAACTGTTACTGGCTTATAAGGAATCTGCAGAACAAACAAAGACCATTAGGTCTTATAGCCTACTCATAATCTTTGCCTATAGAACGTAGAACATAGAACAGTACAGTGTAGGAAGGAACTGCAGATGCTGGTTCAAATCGAAGATAGAAACAAAATGCTGGAGTAACTCAGCGGGACAGGCAGCATCTCTGGAGAGAAGGAATGGGTGACGTTTTGGGTCGAGACCCTTCTTCAGGGTGATGCCAGGGGAGTGGGTGGTACGTAGGTAAGGATGTCTAAGGTGTGAAAACAGGAAAAAGGAAATGGCGATCAGGGAAAATGTGGAATAGATCATTGTTAGTTGGGAGAAGGTAACAAGAAAGCAAACAGAGATAAATTGTAGTCAGAGATAGTAAGACTGTCTTACTGTCACCGACTACATTTTATCTCTGTTTGCTTTGTTGTGTCTATCTTCACCTTCTGCAAAGCCTCCACATCTTTCCTGTAATGCAGTGACCAATACTACATAACAGAACTAGATTAGAAACATAGAAACATAGTAAAATAGATGGAGTAGGCCATTCAGCCCTTCGAGCCAGCACCGCCGTTCAATATGATCATGGTTGATCATCTAAAATCAGTACCCTGTTACTGCTTTTTACTCGTATCCCTTGATTCCTTTAGCCCTAAGAGCTAAATCTAACTCTCTTGAAAACATCCAGTGAATTGGCCTCCACTGCCTTCTGTGGCAGAGAATTCCGCAGACTCACAGCTTTCTGGGTGAAAAAATGTTTCCTCATCTATATTCCTAAAAGTAAGATCTTGACCACTTCCTGTTTTTCTGTTTCATGATTTTTGAAAAACGCTGCCACTTACGACTGTGATTGTTGGCCATCTTACTCAGAGTCTCCCTCGCTGTGCAGGACAAGAGGATTTTTCGCATCGATGAAAAATAAAAGAGTTATTAGTGTTTAAAAAATGTTGAGATTCTCTCTCCTAAAGGCCACGGCCCTTCCAGAGGGACTATAAGATCCGGAAGTGTTGAGTGCCTCAGTCAGTCTCTGCAAGATGGGGAAAGCGAGAGGGTCACGTCTCTCTGAGCTGTGAATAACACTGGACACATGTCTACTCAACTGTGAGTGCCCTTAATGTGGTTTGAAAATGAAAATATGGTTGCTTTGAAATGCTGCACTGCAAATGATTGTTGGTGGCGGTAACTGCTTTGAAATGCTGCACTGCAAATGGTTGTTTTGGCGGTAACTGCTTTGAAATGCTGCACTGCAAATGGTTGTTGGTGGTGGTAACTGGACAATTTCCTGTTTGCGCTGTATATTGATTTTTGATAAAAAACGCTACCACTTACGGCTGTGATTTTTGGCCATCTTACTCAGTCTCCCTCCGCTCATCAGGTGCCGAGGATTCTTCCCATCAATGAAAAATAAAAGTGTTGTTAGTGTTTAAAAAAATGTTTAGAAGCTCTCTCCTGTCAATCTCGCCATGAAGACCACGCCCCTTCCAGTGGGAGGGATTATAAAACCCGGAAATGTGGGTGTGGCTCAGTCTCTGCAAGATGGGGAAGGAAGGGGTCACGACTCTGTCTAAGCTGTGAATCAACTGAACACACTGAATGTCTACTGAACTGTGAGTGTGGTGTTTATGTGGTATTTTGTGCGGTTTTATGGTGGTTTCACCCTGCTTGAAATGGTATGAAACTGCATTTGAATGTGGAGGCCTTGCACTCTGCATGAAATGGTATGAAACTGCATTTGAATTTGGTGGCCTTGCACCCGGCATAAAATTGTATGAAACTACACTTGAATTTGGTGGCCTTGCACCCTGCTTGAAATAGTATGAAACTGGACTTCAATTTGGTTGTCTTGCACCCTGCTTGAAGTGGTATGAAACTGCACTTGAATTTTGTGTCCTTGCACCCTGCTTGAAATGGCATTAAACAGCACTCGCATTTGGTGGCCTTGCACCCTGCTTGAAGTGGCATGAAACTGCACTTGAGTTTGCTGGCCCTGCACCCTGCTTGAAATGGTAGGAAACTGGGGGGGTGGGGGGGTGGGGGAAGGAAAGGGGGTGATCACTGGGGTAGGGGCGACAAAGGAATAAAGGGGGTTGGGGGAGAGAGGGGGGGGAGGGGGGGTGTTACCTAAAATTGAAGAATTTGATGTTCATACCGCTGGGTTGTAAGTTACCCAAATGGAATATGAGGTGCTGTTTCTCCAATTTGCACGTGGTCTCACTCTGGCAATGGAGGAGGCCCAGGACAGTAAGGTCGGTGTGGGAACGGGTAGGAGAGTTAAAATGGTTGGCAACCAGGAGATCCAACAGGCCTTGGTGGACTGAGCAGAAAAAAAATATGGTCATTCGAAACAGTCTCCACCAGACTTTGGAGACTTTTAGCGATACAGTGCGTAAACAGGCCCTTCAGCCCACCGAGTCCGCACCGACCAGCGATCACCCTGGACACTGGCACTATCCTTCACACACGGGATACTTTACGGAAGCCAATTAACCGTACAAACCTGTACGCCTTCGGAGTGGGAGAGGAAACCGGAGCACCCGGAGAAAACCCACGTGGTCACGGGGAGAACGTGCAAACTCCGTGCAGACGGCACCAATTGTCAGGATTGAACCCCGGACCCTGGCGCCGTGAGACAGTAACTTTACCGCTGCACCACCGTAATTATTGACACTCTGGTTGTTAATTCCATATTCATTCATTGTTTGAATTGAAATTCCTCAGCTGCTGTGTCAGGCATTCACCTTGGGCCTCCAGATCAAAAGTCCAGCTCTAATGCTGTTGGCTCAGTCACTCAAACATTCCAATGTTCCTGCCAACAAAATATATCATGAGGCACAAGGGACCGCAGATGTTGGGGTCTCAAACAAACACAAAATGCCGGATGAACTCAGCGGGTCAGGCAGCATCTGTGGAGGGAAATGGATAGAAGCCGTTTCAGGGAAGAAGAGACCCTTCTTTATGCTGCTTGGAATGGGGGAGGGTGGGGGGGTGGGGGGGGGGGGGGGGGGTGGATAAAGCTGGAAAAAGAGGTGGGGCAGGACAAAGCCTCACGTTTATTATTTTTAATTCCTTTTCCATTTACATGCCCCTTCCTCAAGTTCATTATGAATAGGTAACAACGTAATTATGTGTAATAATGCCCCTGTCCCACTTAGGAAAACTGAAGGGAAACCTCTGGAGACTTTGTGCCGCGCCCAAGGTTTCCGTGCGGTTCCCGGAGGTTTTTGTCAGTCTCCCTACCTGCTTCCATTACCTGCAACCTCCAGCAACCACCTGCAACCTCCGGGAACCGCACGGAAACCTTGGGTGGGGCGCAAAGTCTCCAGAGGTTTCCGTTCAGGTTTCCTAAGTGGGACGGGGGCATAACTTTGCGATATTTGGCTATTGGCGAATATTAGAGATGTGGAAACAATGATAAACATCATTAAATGCAAGCGCTGCCAATCTAAAGTTCAAAAATGTCGGTGATGCCCAGCAGGTCGGGTAACTTTGTCTTTGAGCTGAAAGCTTCATTCTGTATCTCGTTCCGCAAAGGTTGCCTGCAGGGCGGCACGGTGGCGCAGCGGGTAGAGCCGCTGCCTCACAGCGCCAGAGACCCGGGTTCCATCCTGTCCTCAGGTGCTGCCGGTGTGGAGTTTGCACGTTCTCTCTGTGAACGCGCGCTCCGGGTGCTCCGGTTTCCTTTAACATCCTAAAAAAAGTCTGTCGGTTAATTAGTAATTGACTCTGTAAATTAGCCCGAATGTGCAGGGAGTGGATGCGAATGTGGGATAACCTTAGAGATAAAGTGAACCGGTGATTGATGGCCGGGACGGACTCTGTGGGTTCCTTGTAGTTCAAGCCCTCGAGTCCTGGCAACTTCCTCGCAAACATTCTCTGCACCCATTCCAGGGTTGTAGTTTCCATATTATCCCAGGTCACTTTCGTGCATTATCTACACTCCTCCATAGTTCTCCTTCCATTGTCAGAACCGGATGCTGAACAGAATACTCCAAATGCGGCCTCACCAATGTCTTGTCGAACTGTAACACGATCTCCCAACTTCTATGCTCATCGGAAGAAGATCCTTCTTTGCAGTCTGAAGAAGGGTCTCGAGCCAAAAACGTCACCTATTCCTTTGATCCAGAGATGCTGCCTGACCCGCTGGGTTACTCCAACATTTTGTGTCTATCTTCGGTGTAAACCAGCATCCGCAGTTCCTTCCTGCACATAAAGAAGATCCTTAAGGGCCTGTCCCACTGTACGAGGTAATTCAATAGACAATAGGTGCAGGAGTAGGCCATTTGGCCCTTCGAGCCAGCACCGCCATTCAATGTGATCATGGCTGATCATCCCCAATCAGTACCCCGTTCCTGCCTTCTCCCCATATCCCCTGGCTCCGCTATTGAAGAATTCTCCCGAGATTCGAGCTTGTGTAATGTACGTAGCGGGTACGTAGGAGCTCGTGGATGTCATGTAGCGGCTCGTACGAGTAACAGTAGGTACTTGGGAAATCCGGTAAACTCGTGACGTTTTTTTCGACACTGTGAAAAATGTCCACGAGTAAAAAAAATACTCGTGATGAAAAAAATGGTTACTTTTTACTCGTACGAGTCGCTGCGTACCCGCTGCGTACATTACGCGAGCTCGAATCAGGGGAGAACTCGGGAGAACTCTTGAATTACCTCGTACAGTGGGACTGGCCCTTTGTCTGGGACAGCACGCAGAGTCACCATATACCAACACCATCTCGCAAAGATTTTGTGGGCATATTTTGTGTGCCTGAGCCTAATCCTATTCCTTAAAATAACCCGGTGTTATAATTCTTCTCATGATCATATAATTAACAAAGACATTTTCACCCCGTGACGTTTCAAGAATTCCAAACATTGGGCGGCGTCCAAAGATTACCAGGTAATGGTAAACCTGTGAATGGTTGAAATCAGAACAGGCCACTGAATAAGTTACAGGTGTCAACTCAATTTGGCGCAGTTTGGAATGAAGTCAGTATTGACCCCTTTGCTTGAAGGCACTCAAGTTCATTGCACGAAAGTTAATTTGTAAACCAACATGAAATTCCTGTGTCTGTGAGTCGATGGTACAAAATTGCCACAGAATTAAACAATAATAATTGCCCGTGTGTTGTTAAAATGAAATAGAATGCGTGTTTGTTCGTCCATGCTAAGGCTGGAAGTTTAAATTCAGCAAAAAGTATTTGAAAAATATGCAATTAAAATGGTTTTAGGCGTAATCCCATACAGTGTTTAGGATGGTGCAAAGAGTAATCGCTGACTATGTATGGGGTGGTGTTTGGAGTAATCTCTTACTGCGTCAGAACAGTGTGATGCCTTCCAGACACCCTGTCAAAGCACTGAAATCTCCAAAGTTTTGCTGATTTAATAAAAAGTTGTAGCACACACCAAGGGCAGCACGGTGGCACAGTGGTAGAGTTGCTGCCTTACAGCGCCAGAGACCTGGGTACGATCCTGACTACGGGTGCTGGCTTTACGGAGTTTGTGCGTTCTCCCCGTGACCATGTGAGTTTTCTCCGGGATCTCCGGTTTCCTCCCACACTCCAAAGACGTATAGGTTTGTTGGTTAATTTTTTAGTTTAGTTTGGAGACACAGAGTGGAAACAGGCCCTTCGGCCCACCAAGTCCGTGCCGACCAGCAATCCACGCACATTAACACTATCCCACACACGCCAGGGACAATTTACATTTATACCAAGCCAATTTATCTACACACCTGTACGTCTTTGGAGTGTGGGGTAGCTCAAAGCAACAGGCAGCATCTCTGGAGAAAAGGAATGGGTGACGTTTCGGGTCGAGACCCTTCTTCAGACAGAAACTCAGGGGAGAGGGAACCGAGAGATATCAAAGGTGTGCAAAAAGCAACGATGATCAAGGAAAGGTCGAGCCCACAATGGTCCATTGTTGGCTGTGGGCTATATCTCTGAGGTCTGAAGTCTAAAGTCTAATGTTGCTGCCTGACCCACTGAGTTACTCCAGCACTTTGTGACTATCGTACTGCTTGAACACCTCCTCCGCTCAGTCCGCCTGGGCCTACGCAATCTCCCCGGTTGCCAAACACTTTAACTCCACCTCCCATTCCCACACAGTCCTTTCCGTCCTGGGCCTCCTCCACTGTCAGAGTGAGGCCCAAGGCAAATTGGAGGAACAGCGCCTAATATTTTGCTTGGGCAGCTTACACCCCAACGGTATGAATATTGATTTCTCTAACTTCAAGTATCTCTCTCTGTCTCTCTCTCTCAATTTCAATTTTCAATTAAAAAACTTTATTGGCATGATAAAAAATACATTGTTATATTGCCAAAGTATAAAACATGACATACATATTTAAAATGCATAAGTATAAATACAAGTATACAGTGCATGGATAGATATGTCCCTGTACATAAACGCAATAGG
The DNA here is from genome assembly GCF_028641065.1 of Leucoraja erinaceus. Classification (NCBI taxonomy): domain Eukaryota; kingdom Metazoa; phylum Chordata; class Chondrichthyes; order Rajiformes; family Rajidae; genus Leucoraja; species Leucoraja erinaceus. Next base: position 6,782,869 of record NC_073386.1, on the reverse strand, counting down.
CCTATAGCCCTTTATTGATTGCTACACGTTCTTGCAGCTGTAAGCAGTACAACAGAATAGCAAGTTTAGCAATTCAATATTAATTTCTTAGTGTCAGTTAATGTCAATTAGTGTGTGCGTACATATGTGCATGTTGGTCATTCACCGTCTCTCAGGTTATGGCATGCTGTTACGTATTATGCACCAAGATGTGCCGTATTTCCTTCGCCAAGGACTATTCTTAGTTTTGATGTATCATCTAGTTCTTTAAAATCAGGGGTTGCCACACTGAGTTTGTCAAAGTATGTTTTGTCAAATTTTTTGCATTTTAGGAGGAAGTGCACCTCTGTTTCAACTTCATCTGTCAAACAGTGGCTGCATATTCTGTTTTCTCTTGGTTGCCAGAATCTCTTCTTTTTCAACTGCCAAATAGTGGTCACTTAACCTGTATTTGGTGAGGGTCTGTCTCTGCTTATGTCTCTAACAGTTGAGAGATAGTCTGCCAATTTATCATCTTTCATTTTTAGGGCACGTCCTAATCTGCTTTGGCGTTTGGTTTCTTTATCCCAATGTTCCAAATACATTTCTTTACATTGTTTGATAATTTGGTTCACTCTAACTGGTGATTGGGGATCAGTATTGATCTGAGGCTGATCAGGATTTAACTGGATAGGGTTTAACTGAGTAGGGGTAGTTAGTCTCAGTACCAACTGACACAGGGAACTCTTTTCTGGGCTCCCTTCTTGTGTTTGAAGGGCTTTAAACTGGAGGGTATCCTGGGGGGGGGCTAGATTTAAGGGGATTCCAAAAATGTAGTGATCTTTTTTGGATATTTATTATCAGTGGGTATCTGCCTCTCTCTCTCTCTGTCTCTCCCCCCTCCCAACCTAGACTCGGCCCCCACCTCTCCTCCACTCGCAGGTTGAGTACCGGTTCACCACAGGGCTGTGTGCTAAGCCCCCTCTTATACTGTCTCTACACCTACGACTGTAGTCCGGCCCACAACAACAACCGCATCGTCAAATTTGCTGACGACACTACTGTGGTCGGACTTATTTCGAAGGGAGACGAGGCAGCCTACAGAGAGGAAGTCCTGAAGTTGACAACCTGGTGCTCGGAAAACAATCTGGCTCTGAACACCAGGAAAACAAAAGAGCTCATTGTCGACTTCAGGAGGCACAGCACCGACTTAGCCCCCCTACACATCAACGGCGAGTGTGTGGAGAGGGTCAACACCTTCCGGTTTCTCGGCGTCCATATCGCTGCTCATCTCTGGACGGACAACACCCTCATCAAGAACCCTCAGCAGCGGCTCTCTTCCTAGTCCTCAGGAAGCACAACCTGGACTCTTTCTACCGCTCGTCCATCGAGAGCCTGCTGACATACTGCATTACAGATGGTATGCAGCTGCACCATGGCAGACAGGGAGAGCTTCAGATACAGGACAGCGCCATTGTCTGCCCTCTCCCCTCCCTGATGGACCTACCCCCCCTGCCTTAGCAGGGCAAAGAAGATCATCAAAGACAGCTCCCATCCTGCGTTTGGACTGTTCGACCTGCTGCATTCTATAGGTGCATCAAATCCAGTACAGACTCAGGAAAGTTGCTTTCCGAGAAATTCAACATGCAGACTACACCGCCCAACACGGGGTGCAGCAGCATCTATGGAGCGAAGCACCTATTCCACCCCCCCCCCCCCCAATAGGCGACGTTTCGGGCACGAAACAGTTTTTTCTGAGTCAGACCCATATTCTTCTCTGAAATGATGAATGTTACTGGTCCATACCTTCCTCACCTCCCCCATCCTCCTCCCCATTCTACATTTCCCCATGATCCATTCTACATTTCCTTAGCATTGTCTGTTTTGATCTGTCATTTTCACACCTTACCCTTCCCCCTCCCCTGACTCTCAGTCTGAAGAAGGGTCTCGATCTGGAACGTCACCCATTCCTTCTCTCCAGAGATGCTGCCTGTTCCGCTGAGCTACTCCAGCAATTTGTGCTTATCTTTGGTGTAAACCAGCATTGAAGTTCCTACCTGCATATGTCTTGTTGACTTACTCCAGCACTTTGTGTTTGAAGGGCTTAATAAGGTCCTTTTTAAGAAAAGCTTCGCCGAACATCTCCGCTCGGTTCGCAATAACCAACCTGATCTCCCGGTGGCTCAGCATTTCAACTCCCCCTCCCATTCTGAATCCGACCTTTCAGTCCTGGGCCTCCTCCATGGCCAGAGTGAGCACCACCGGAAATTGGAGGAGCAGCACATATTCCGCTTGGGCAGTCTGCACCCCAGCGGCTTGAACATTGACTTCTCCAATTTCCAGTAGCCCTTGCTGTCTCCTCCCCTTCTCAGCTCTCCCTCAGCCCTCTGGCTCCTCCTCTTTCTTTCTTCTTCCCGCCCCCCCCCCCCCCTCCCCCCCACAACCACATCAATCTGAAGAAGGGTTTCGGCCCGAAACGTTGCCTATTTCCTTCGCTCCATAGATGCTGCTGCACCCGCTGAGTTTCTCCAGCACTTTTGTCTACCTTCGATTTTCCAGCATCTGCAGTTCCTTCTTAAACCTTTTTAAGAGGCCTTTTCCAGACACCACCCAATAATGGGGTTAGAAACCCCCCCCATCTCCATCTTCCCTCCAATCCTTAAATCAATGTTCCCTGATTAATGATTGCAGTCTTAGTTTAGTTTAGTGTCGAGGTACAGTGCTGAAACAGGCCCTTTGGCCCACCGAGTCCGCGCCGACCAGTGATCCCCACACATTAACACTATCCTACACACACTAGGGATGATTTACATTTATACCAAGCCAATTTACCTTCACACCTGTACGTCTTTGGAGTGTGGGAGGAAACCGGAGATCACGGAGGTAAACACACACAGGCCACAGGGAGGATTTACAAACTCCGTATAGTCAGCATACGTAGTCAGAATGGAACCCGGGTCTCTGGCACTGCAAGCCCTAACCATTTACACAGTTATTTTTTCAATGACTTACGATACGATATGATAGAACTTTATTTATCCTATTGATAAATTTAATACAGTGAGTATATCATTTCCTTTCTTTCACAGTATCTTTTACCCAGTTTAGTTTATTGTTTATTGTCACGTGTCAAGTGTACCGAGGTACAGTGACAAGCTTTTGTTACGTTATATCCAGTCAGCGGAAAGACAATACATGATAACAATTGAGCCATTGGAACAGTGCATTTACATGTTATATAATAATGTGAATAGTGCTTAGTGCAAGATAAAGCCAGTAAATACAAGCACCTATAGTCAGGATCGAACCCGGGTCTCTGGCATTGTAAGGCAGTAGCTCTACCACTGCGCCAACGTGCCACCTTGTCAGTCCTAAGGTAAGCAGGTCCTGCCTACTTATGTTGCCTACACTTCCCATACACCCTATAGATGCTTGATTAGTACGGGTGTCATGAGGTTATGGGGAGAAGGCAGGAGAATGAGGTTAGGAGGGAGAGATAGATCAGCCATGATTGAATGGATTGAATGGTGGAGTAGACTTGATTGGCCAAATGGCCTATTTCTGCTCCTATCACTTATGATCTTATGATCTATGCACCAGAATCAAACACTCCCCCCCCCCCACCACCCAACCTCATCTATCTTGAAGGAGACAATCCCAAATGTAGCTAATCTATAATCAGGACCGCACAGTGAATGACAGATCTACTGCAGTGTGTTTTTGAAACAAAACATAAATATATAATGGAAAGTAATCTCCAGTTTCCATGAGAACAAAACATGAAAGGAATGATAGGTTGTATACTGCAACAGAAGATGTGATTTCAAAGGATATTGAATGACCATGTCATTCCAAACTACGCTTGCTTTCAATTAGATCCCATCTATGTTCCAACTTGGATGATTAGATTATTTTCCTTTGCTGTATTAAATCACAACTACAACATACTTTATTGGGATTTGAAACTTTATGTGTTACATAATTTTCACCATTGGAACATGCATAAAAATGCTGAAAAGATGTTGTCGGCGTTGGGTATTACAATATCAATTAAAGGCACAACGAACCAACAAGGCCCCTTGAGCCTTCTGTACCAGTCAACGGGTCAATCTATTCAACACACGTCTATTTTTCCACAAGCCACCATATTCCTTCAGTCCCCTTTAGCTTAAATAGTTATCAATCTCCGACTTGAACGACTGAGCAATCACAGGTACTTAGAGTCGAGGGTTCCCCACATTCTCAGCTGTTTGCATGGAGAATGTCTTGGTTTAGTTTAGTTAAGTCTAGAGATACAGCATGGAAACTTGCTTTAGTTCAGATTAGGTGCAGGAGGAGGCCATTCGGCCCTTCGAGCCAGCACCGCCATTCATTGTGATCATGGCTGATCGTCCCCTATCAATAACCCGTGCCTGCCTTCTCCCCATATCCCTTGACTCCACTAGCCCCTAGAGCTCCATCTAACTCTCTCTTAAATCCATCCAGTGACTTGGCCTCCACTGCCCTCTGTGGCAGGGAATTCCATAAATTCACAACTCTCTGGGTGAAAAAGTTTTTTCTCACCTCAAGGAGTGATTTAGTTTAGTTTAGGGACAATAATGCAGTTGACAATAATAAACTAAACAAAACTAGACTGTACCACTCGGTGCCATGTCCCAGTAACAATACCACACACCTCACTGTTTGGCTTCAATGCCATTTAGTTTTATAGTTTTGTCAAGAGATACAGTGTGGATACGGGCCCTTTTTTATAAACTAAATTCCTCCTTGTGTGTAAGGAGTGGATGAGAAAGTGGGATAACATGGAAGCAGGCCCTTCGGCCCACCTAGTCCACACCGACCAGCGATCCCCGCACGCTAACACTATCCTACACACACTGGGGATAATTTACAAATTTACCAAGCCAATTAACCTCCAAACCTGTACGTCTTTGGAGTGTGGGAGGGAACTGGAGCACCTGGAGAAAACCCACGCGGGTCAGGGTGAGAACGTACAAATTCCGTACAGATTAGCTCCCGTAGTCAGGATGGAACCCGGGTCTCTGGCGCTGTATGGCAGCGACTCTACTGCTGCGCCACCGTGCCGCCCGTGATGTGGGAAACATGATGGCCAATTTGTGCGCAACAGACTCAGAGAACGTTGAACCCTACAGTACGGGAATAGGCCCATCAGCTCACAGTGTCTGAACCGAACATGATGGCAAAAGAAACTAATTGCTTCTGCCTGCCCGTGATCCACATCTCTCCATTCCCTGCATATCTGTGTGTCTATCTAAAAGCCTCTTGAAATCAAAACACCGTACTTGTTTCCATCACTACCCTTGGCAAAGGGTTGCAGGTTTCCACTGTGTGACCTCCGCTCAGTCCGCTGAGACCTACCTGATCTCCCGGTTGCTAAACACTTTAACACACTGACCTTTCTGTCCTGGGCCTCCTCCACTGTCAGAGTGAGGCCCAATGCAAATTGGAGGAACAGCACCTCATATTTCTGAAGAAGGGTTTCGGCCCGAAACGTTGCCTATTTCCCTTGCTCCATAGATGCTGCTGTACCCGCTGAGTTTCTCCAGCATTTTTGTCTACCTTCGAATAAAAAGCCCAGTCGACCCATTCTTACATCATATGTCAGTTCCTGGGAATTAACCTGCTGCACTCCCTCAATAGCAAGAATGTCCTTCCCTCAAATTAGGAGACCAAATTGCACACAATACTTCAGATGCGGTCTCACCAGGGCCCTGTACAACTGCAGTAGGACCTCTTTGCTCCTAAACTCAAATCCTCTCGCAATGAAGGCCAATATGCCGTTAGCTTTCTTCACTGCCTGCTGTACCTGCATGCTTACTTTGCAGACAATCCAGAGGGAAGGATTAGAGGGGAGTTGATGGAAAAGAATAATTCCACCAATATTGGGTATCTGGAAATCACTACCTTGGAGAAGTCTGGAGATTGGAACATTTCTTATATTTACAGAAGTTCCTCCTTGGCCACATGAACAGAGAGATCTCACAAGTCTATGGGCCAAAAGCAAGGAACTTGTTTAAGCTAGGGTCCATTTTTGCCTAGTATCAAGACAATAGTTGGAATGGTACATCCAGAGATACGTAGAAAATAGGTGCTGGAGTGGGCCATTCAGCTCGTCAAGCCAGCACCGCCATTCAATGTGGCCATGGCTGGTCATCCACAATCAGTACCCCGTTTCTGCCTTCTCCCCATACCCCTTGATTCCGCTAGCCCTAGGAGCACTATCTAACTCTCTTAGGAATGCATCGGCCTCCACTGCCTTCTGAGGCGGAGAATTCCACAGATTCACAACTCTGTGGGTGAAAACGTTTTTCCTCATCTCAGTTCTAAATGGCCTACCACCTTATTCTTAAACCGTGACCCCTGGTTCTGGACTCCCCCAACATCGGGAACATATTTCCTGCACCTAGCGTGTCCAATCCCGTAATAAATTTATATGTTTCTATACGATAGCCTCTTATCCTTGTAATTTCCAGTGAATATTCCAATTCCAATTATTCCAAAGGGGCCTGTCCAACCCCTTAATAATTTTGTGGGGGATCTTATATTAACTTACAAAATTCTTAAGGGGTTAGACAGGCTAGATGCAGGAAGATTGTTCCCGATGTTGGGGAAGTCCAGAACAAGGGGTCACAGTTTAAGGATAAGGGGGAAATCTTTTAGGACCGAGATGAGAAAAACATTTTTCACATAGAGAGTGGTGAATCTTTGGAATTCTCTGCCACAGAAGGTAGTCGAGGCCAGTTCATTGGCTATATTTAAGAGGGAATTAGATGTGGCCCTTGTGGCTAAAGGGATCAGGGGGTATGGAGAGAAGGCAGGTACAGGATACGGAGTTGGATGATCAACCATGATCATATTGAATGGCGGTGCAGGCTCGAAGGGCCGAATGGCCTACTCTTGCACCTATTTTCTACGTTTCGATACAAGCCCAGTCGTTCCATTCTTTCATCATCTGACACGAACTCTACCACTGCGCCGCCCTATGAGTTCAGGATAGGGAAATTATCCGTTCGAGACATAGCTCGAGGGAGTGGTGGCGTGACAGTTAATAACCACAAGATAAGATAGTTGTTACGTTCTTTAACCAGTTTTTCCACTGGGGAGTGAGACAGAAACACCATATTGCACTTCTGCTGACTTCCATTTCCTATAATAAACACAAAGCTTAATGCCCATGTTTATCTTCCCCGCCTACTCTTTCACTGTGCTCAGCATGCAGACAGACGCATTAGTAGCAGGAGTACGCACTTGGCCACTCAAGCCTGCTCCCTCGCTCAATACGTGCGCGGGGCAGGGAGAACTGAATCAGTAATGTATAAAACATAATTCCTCTAAGGGTGACCTGTGGTAACCTCATCTCCACAGTCCTGCCACACCTGGGAACCTCTCACTCACTGCCTCTTTTGTTTATCAGGTTTAGAGAGTTAAAATGCCCCTGTCCCACTTAGGAAACCTGGACGGAAACCTCTGGAGACTTTGCGCCCCAGCCAAGGTTTCCGTGCGGTTCCCGGAGGTTGCAGGTGGTTGCCGGAGGTTGCAGGTAGTGGAAGCAGGTAGGGAGACTGACAAAAACGTCCGAAAACCGCATTATTTACAGCGTGGAAACAGGCCCTTCGGCCCACCGAGACCAGTGATACCCCGTGGACGGTGATCCAGTGATATGGCTACTCAGGCGGCACCGCGGCGCAGTGTTAGAGTTGCTGCCTTACAGCTCCAGAGACGTGGGTTTGATCCTGACTCCGGGTGCTGTCTGTACGGAGTTTGTACGTTCTCCCCGTGACCTGCGTGGGTTTTCTCCGGAAACTCCGGTTACCTCCCACACTCCAAAGGTGGACAGGTTTGTAGGCTAATTGGCTTGGTAGAATTATAAACTGTCCCTAGTGTGTGTAGGATAGTATTAGTGTGCAGGGATCGCTGGTTGGCGCGGCAAGGTGGGCCGAAGGGCCTCCTTCCATGCTGTATCTCTAAACTAAACTAATTCTATCCAACGCAATAGGGACAATTTACAAAAATCAATTCGCCTACAAACCTGCACATCTTTGGAGTGTAGGAGGAAACCGGAGCACCCGGAGAAAACACACGCATGTCACTGGGAGAACGTGCAAACTCCGTACAGACAGCACCCGTAGTCAGAATCGAATCCGGTTCACTGGCGCGGTAAGGCAGTAATTCCACCGCTGCACCACCGTTCCACTCATCTCTCTCTGCCTTGTTACCGTTCAAAGACTTTGTTTCCACTGCTCTTTGTGGAAGAGAGATTCCTCTTTCCAAAGGCTCCAAAGACTCACTCTAAGAAAAAAAACATTCTGATCATTTCGCCCAAATAACCACTTATTTTAAATCAGTTGGTCCACTTGTTTTAGGTTCCTCTATTAGGGGAAGCATCACCTTGTTGTTAACCCTGTCAAAACCCTTTGACATCTTATATAAGTTCATAAGTGATATGAGCAGAATGAGGCCATTCGGCCCATCAAGCCTCCTCCGCCATTCAATCATTGCTGATTACGAGGCATGAACTGCTGTCTTTTGGGTTCAATTCTCTGAGCAATGAATGGTAACATTCTGTTAGAGTCTAGAACAGTACATCATAGGGACAGGCCATTCGGCCTACAATGTCTGTGCCGAACATGATGCCAAGATGATGCAATCTTATCTGCCTGCACGCAATCCATATCCATCCATTCTTTTCACACCCATGTGTCAATTTAAAATAATTTTAATCCACACTATTTTATCTGCCTCTACCACCACCCCTGCTAGCTCGTTCCAGACACCCATCTCCCTCTCCGTTAAACCCTCTCTCCCTCTCGGTGATAAGAAACTTGCCCCACATGTCTCTTTTAATCTTTACCCCTTTCACCTTTAAGCGATGCGCTCTAATATTTGGCCTCTCCTAATTTTATATACTTCTATTAGGTCTCCCCTCAACCTCAGGTGCTCAAGAGAAACCAATCCTAGTTTGTCCAATGTCTCCTTATAATGAATGTCCTCTAATCCAGGCAGCATTCTGGCAAACTATTCCTGCACCCTCTTCAAAGCCTCCACATCCTTCCTCAGACTTTATTTTTTTTAGTTTTAGAGATAATAAAGCATGGAAACAGGCCCTTCGGCCCACCGAGTCCATGCCGACCAGCGATCATCCCGTACACCAGCATTATCCTACACACCGGGGACAATTTATCATTGTTACCAAAGCCAATTCGCCTTCGAACCTGCACGTCTTGAGCATGAGGTAGGAAACCAGAGCATCTGGGGAAAACTCAAGTGCTCACGGTGGGAATGTACAAAGGCAGCACCCTCAGTCAGGATTGAACGCGGGTCTCTGGTGTGGTAAGGCAGCAACTCTGTGCCACCCGAATGTAATAGGGGTGATCAAAACAGCATGCAATATTCCAAATGCAGCCTAATCAATATCCCATAAAACTGCAACATGACTTGTTGATTCTCATAATACAGAATTGGCTGCCTCATATCGCTCGAGACCCGGATTCGATCCAAACAGTGGGTGCTGTATGTGTGGAGTTTGCATGAATTTACCGACCACCTCATGCACAACGGTGAAATTGTTTTGTTTCCCAATTCTATTTTGCACTAAATCTTGTTTTGTGAAGTCTCCTTTTCATTGGATCACAGAATTTGTAATTTGGGTATAATTCATCTTTTTGTGCATTGGATGAGTCTATCTGCCCGTGATGCTGCTGCAAGGAAGGTTATCATTGGAGCAGTAGTTTAGTTTAGTTTAGAGATACAACGCGGAAACAGGCCCTTCGGCCCATCGTGTCTGTGCTGACCAGCGACCCCCGCACATTAACACTATCCTACACACACTAGGGGCAATTTTCTTTTACATTGATGCCAGCCCAATTAATATACAAACCTGTACGTCTTTGGAGTGTGGGGGGAAACCGAAGTTCTCTGAGAAAACCCACGCAGGTCACGGGGAGAAGGTACAAACTCCGTACAGACAAGCGCCCATAGTCAGGAGCGAACCCGGGTATTTGGCGCTGTGAGGCAGCAACTCTACCGCTGCGCCACCATGCCACCCACAAGTACTTGTGCATTTGCTGCCTTTGAGCGCGAGACCCAGGTTCTACCTGTCCGTTCATGCTGTCGGCACGGAGTTTGTACGTCCTCCCTGAGACTGCGTGGGTTTTCTCCGGGTGCTCCAGTTTCCGCCCACATTCCAAAGACATGCAGGTTCGCAGGTTAATTGGCTTCTGTAAATTGTCCCTAGTGTGCAGGACATGGGGTGATCACTGATTGGCACGGGACTCGGCGGGTCAAAGGTCCTGTTTCCACGCTGCAACTCTAAAGTCAAAAGTAACAGAGGGTCAAAGGGCCTGTTCCCATAACAAAACTCACTTTGATTCTATGATACAGAAATAAGCAGGCGACAACATTTCAACAGACTGTAAACTCTTACCAGATTTATTTATTTTTACTATGTACAAAATTTTTTCGACAAATTAAATCAGCTGCAAGATATCATTGGGGTAACTACCAGAAGGCATTAAAATATCCAACCAACACACTCTGCAGTGACACCGCAAGTCCAATTTTGGAACACTTTGTGCAATTTGTTACATTGGGGGTGCCTCTAACAGATTCTTCACATCTTCCTATAAAAATCTGAGAAATCGAAGAATTTTGTGCACAGTTTGGGATTCAAAATCTTCCCTGCTCCTTCTGTCGAACAAATCGTTTTTAAGTAGTCATTTTTTTTGTGTCATTAGCAAAATGATTCTTGAATTTAGTGCAATCCAGGGAACATACCTCCACTCCTTCACTGTCGACTATAGACCTGGGATAAGTTGAATATCCATTGAAATCACTGCAATGTGGATAGTTCGAGAATTCACTTGCAGAAATAGCACAACGCCCGACATCCTCATGAGATTCAATACAAAACATGGCTTTCCTGGAAACCACTGCAGGAAGTGTCTAATTGATGGCCGGTTAGTTGTTTGAAAGATGATATGAACTGTACTGAGTGAGTAAACTCACCCTTCATACACATATACTGTTGTGAATATGGCTACATAGATACATTGGAGGTGAATTGAAACACTGTGTAGGAGGGAACTGCAGATTTACACTGAAGATAGACACAAAATGCTGGAGTAACTCAGCGGGGCAGGCAGCGTCTCTGGATAGAAGGAATGGGTGATGTTTTGGGTCAAGACACTTCTTCACTCAGGGGAGAGGGAGACACAGAGATAAGCAAGCGCTAGGTGTGAAAACGAAACATCAAAGGGGATGGGTGTTCAAGGAAATGGAAAATCCCCTTTGATCTCTCATTTTCACACCTTACACTTCCTTATCTCTAACTCTCTCTCTCTCTCTCCCCCGAATCGCAATCAGAAGAAGGGTCTCGACCCGAAACGTCACCCATTCCATCCATCCAGAGATGCTGCCTGTCCCGCTGAGCAACTCCAGTATTTTGTGTCTTTCTTGAAAGAAAACGCTGTTTAGTGCTGCTCTGGAGTATAATTATATATGAAATAACTATTTGAGATAAAATTTACTAATACAAAGTGTCCCAGTTCACATACTCAACCTCATAATATAATAATGAAAATACAATATTGTAATATGTACAGTGTGATAAAAATTGACATAAAAAAAATAAAAAAGGTAATTTAGTTCTAAAATCAGTAGTAAACACACACGTCACACAGGCTCCAACAGTTAAACCGATGACTCTGCAATACAAATCATAAGATTTTTTGTCATTGCCAGCTAATTTGGATTTTCAAGCAAGAAATCTCTCCCGGCTTATCGTCAATGGCACAAGAGAGCGCAGATAATTACTGTTTAGTTTGCCCGTATCGAGTAAGTGCAGAGGCGAGCGATGATAATATGTTGAACGCAAGAAGGTTTCTCTGCAGCTGAACAAGTAACGGACCTAGTTTCGATTGCAGGAGAGACTGGGAAAGCAGTTTATCGACCTCCCGTTTCCACGGGGAACGCTGAAACGGCGTCTTCCGTGAGAGGACCGGGCATTTCCCGAGGCGTCTCGACAGGACACATCCAGCGGTCTCGTAAAGGGGGGGGTCGGCCTTACAAATCGCTAAACGTGTGTAGCACCTCCGGAGGTGGGGTAAACAGAGACTCTAGTCTGTGTGGAGCCTCACTTCAGCATCAATCTAGTTTTAAAGAAGCCCTTCGTCAACAAAAATAAAGGCATCCATCCATTCAAGAGGTGGACCCCCAGGTAAATTACGAAATTTTTACTTACTACATTAATATAATCCCCCCCGCCTCAGCTAGAAAAGTTGTGAATTCAGTACATTTTCCTGATCACAATATCATTTCAACAGCCCGGGAAATAAAATAGAAATCCCCCCCCCCCCCCCCCGCATTGCAAATGTAGAAGTGCCTTCATTGCCAAACACAATGGCTTATCATTAAACCATTCCTTTGTACGATCTTTTGTGAACATCTTGTCACACATGTTGACTATTCAGTCAGTTCGTGTTCTTTGGTTGAATTATTCAAAATATATTATTTATTTTGAGGAAGATTTCACACAAAACACTTCACAAGGTTGAAACGTAGAAAAATAGGTGCAGGAGTAGGCCATTCGGCCCTTCCAGCCAGCACCGCCATTCAATATAATCATCTAAAATCCCGCTCCTGCTTTTTCCCCCCATATTCCTTGATTCCTTTAGCCCCAAGAGCTAAATCTAACTCTCTCTTGAAAACATCCAGTGAATCGGCCTCCACTGCCTTCTGTGGCAGAGAATTCCACAGACTCACAACTCTCTGGGGGAAGAAGTTTTTCCACATCTCAGTTCTAAATGGCCTACCCCTTATTCTTAAACTGTGACCCCTGATTCTGGACTTCCCCCCCTCAACATCAGGAACATTTTTCGTGCATCTAGCCTGCCCAATCCCGGAAGAATTGTATATGTTTCTACAAGATATCCTCTCATCCTTCTAAATTCCAGTACATACAAGATGACCCATTCTTTCATCATATGCCATGTTGATATTTGAACCGGTGGATTCTAGCTTATTAAAGTAATTTAATCTTTTAAAAAACACACTCTGATTACAAAAGGAAATGGGCACTTCTTTTGAAGGGAAGGGAAAGGACAGTATCAGTAGTAAAGTGCAGAAAGCAGCCATTTTACAACCCAGCGCTATGAAGAGTGATTTCTCTAACTTCATGTAACCCCTGCATTCCCTCTATCTCACTCCCCCCCCCTCATCCCCCCCCCTCCCCTAGTCATCCTACTAGTCCACTGTTCGCTTCCTTGCACCCCTTCGTTATCACCTCATCCCCAGCCAACAATAAACCATTGTGGGCTCCACCCTTCCTTGCTCATCTGTTGCCGGCCCCGCTTTGTTCTGGCCTTTTAAGTTTAAGAGAGAGGCCCACCGCGCCGACCAGCGATCCCCACGCACGAACACTACCCTACATACACACACAAGGGGCACGTTACAATTTCACCAAGTCGATTTGCCTTCAAACCCGCACGTCTTTGTGGAGTGTGGGAGGAAAGCAGAGATCACGGAGAAAGCCCACGCGGGTCACTGAGAGAATGTAGAAACTGTGTAGCCCAGCACCCGTAGTCAGGATCGAACCCGCGTCTCTGGCGCTGTGAGGCATCAACTTCACCGCTGTGCCACCGTGCCACCCCTTTCTTATCTCCAGTTCCCTCCCCTCTATTTTCACTCTGAAGAAGGGTTCCGACCCGACCCAATCCTTTTCCCCCGTGGATGCTGCCTGACCCGCTGAGTTACTCCAGTATTTCGTGCCTATCTTCGGTATAAACCAGCATCTGCAGTTCCTTCCTACACATTTGACCTGACCTGTCTTAAACAATGGCAAAATCCCTCATTTGAAACGGGGAGCTTGGTAAATGGAGGGAGTAATCAAGTAAAAAATGCCGCACACTAGATGTATATTATTGTTTTCATTGAGATCGAAATGTCTCGACTACAGTAACATGCCTGGACCATTCAACATCTCTCCCTTAGTGTTTGGCTTCCATTGAATGGAAAAGGTTGAGAGCGGTCTAGAAAATAATGAGGGAATGGATTAGGTAGATAGTACAAAACCTCTCTCCCAAAGTGGAGTGTCTAAGGCAAGGGCATAATCGAGAGATAGGGAGTGTGACCCGCTGAGTTACTCCAGCACATTGTGTCTTTCTTTGTAAACCAGCTTCTGGATCTTGAAACCTGCAATTTGAAACTGGAGACACAAGGAACTGCAGATACAACTTGTACAGAACAAGTGCTGGAGTAACTCAATGGGTCAGGCAGCATCTCTGCAGACATGGGTAGGTGGTGGGGGGGGGGGGGGGGGGGGGGGGAGTGGTTGGAAAAGAGGAGGGGCAGGCTAACGCCTAGTGAGTGATAGGTGGATACGGGTAAGAGGTGGTTTTGAGTGGCAAATGGTTGGACTAAGACCAGAGATGAGAAGACAAAACATGTGAGACGTGGACAGGAGAGACGAGAAAGGGGAAGCCAGAGGAAGGTATATAAATAGACACAAGGAACTGTAGATGCTGGCTCGCAAAAATAGACACAAAGTGCTGGGGTAACTCAGTGGGCCAGGTAGCATCTTTGGAGAACATGGATAGGTGACGTTTTATGTCTGAAGAAGGATCCCTACCCAAAGTGTCATCTATCCCTGTTTAGATTTATAGTTTAGACACACAGCGTGGTAAGAGGCCCTTTGGCCCACCGAGTCCTTGCCGACCAGCAATCACCCATTCACATCAGTTCTATCCTACACATAAGGGACAATTTATCGAAGTCAATTAGCCTACAAACCTGCACGTCTTTGGAGTGTGGGGGGAAACCGGAGCGCCCGGAGAAAGCCCACGGGGTCACAGGGAGAACGTACAAACTCCGTGCAGGCAGCACCCGTAGTCAGGATCGAACCGGGTCTCTGGCGCTGCAAGGCACCACCCATGTTCCCATTGGGGTTTGGGGGAAGATAGGAGGCAGACTGAAGCCATTGAAAAGTGTTGGCAGCTAAGCCCTTTGCGCCCTCTGCTGTTGAACCAGTGAACTGTCGCTCGGGTCTGGTGTAAAGGCACTTTCTTCAAGAAAACTGTCTGATGAGCAAATTCTGATTCTTTATAAAAACGTTACTTGTGAATCCTCACAGTCAGCGAGGAAATTAAAAATTAGGAGGAGTACAAGCTGAGGCATGTGCGATTAAAATATATAGTCAACAGGAACAATTATGTCAAAGGAGCAGAATTAGGCTATTCGACCCATCGATTCTGCTCCAGATCATGGCTGTGTTTAAGAAGGAACTGCAGATGCTGGAAAATCGAAGGTACACAAAAATGCTGGAGAAACTCAGCGGGTGCAGCAGCATCTATGGAGCGAAGGAAATAGGCAACGTTTCGGGCCGAAACTTTGCCTATTTCCTTCGCTCCATAGATGCTGCTGCACCCGCTGAGTTTCTCCAGCATTTTTGTGTACCCCAGATCATGGCTGACCTGTTTTCCCTCTCAATCCCATCCTCTTGCTTTATTTTGATGCCCTTACTTATCAAGAACCTATCAATCAATCTCTGCGTTAAAAATACCCAATCACTTGCCCTCCACCGCCGTCTGTGGCAATAAATTCCAAAGATTCACCCCCCTCTCTCTGGCTGAAGAAATTCCTCCTCATCTCCATTCTAGAAAGTATGCCCTTTTATTCTGAGGCTGTGCCCTCTGTTCCTAGACCCTCCCACTGCTGGCAACATCCTCCCCACAGCCACTCCCCCTAGGAAGAAGAGACAATTAAGGAAGTAATTTTATAAAGGAAGTAAGGTTTACATGCAGGAAGAGCATGTAATAGCTTTCTGAAATCAGTAGGTGTCTCGACTGGCAAGACCAAGGTAGATGCGTTTTATAGGCATGGGTTAACAGAGTTCGTGATTGATAGAGATTAGGGAGGGGGCTGACTGTACATACAAGGCACGTCAGAAGGTTCTGCACGCCACAACCTCTGTTTATCAGGAATTAAAGGACGTTCCTTTCGGAAGGAGGTGAGGAGGAATTTCTTTAGTCAGAGGTTGGTGAATCTGGGAATTCTTTGCCACAGGAGGCTGTGGAGGCCAAGTCAATGGATATTTTTTTAAGGCAGAGATCAATAGATTCTTGATTAGTACGGGTGTCAGGGGTTATGGGGAGAAGGCAGGAGAATGGGGTTAGGAGGGAGAGATAGATCAGCCATG
This sequence comes from Leucoraja erinaceus, assembly GCF_028641065.1. NCBI lineage: Eukaryota > Metazoa > Chordata > Chondrichthyes > Rajiformes > Rajidae > Leucoraja > Leucoraja erinaceus. The sequence continues at coordinate 6,766,701 of NC_073386.1, read as the reverse complement.
ATTGAATGGCAGAGTAGACTCGATGGACCGAATGGCCTAATTCTGCTCCTATCACTTATGACCTTATGATTTGGAGAGCAAATTTCTGTTGCATACACAGGAGACTGCAGACGCTGGAGTCTTGAGCAATGCACAAAGTGCAGGAGGAACTCAGCAGGCCAGGCAGCATCTGTAGAGGGAATGGGCAGGCGACGTTTCCGGTTGGGACCCATCTTCGGACTTGGACTCTGAGTCCCGGCCCGTGTCCATTCCCTCCCCAGATGCTGCCCGGCCCGCTGAGTACCCTCAGCGCTTTGTGCGTTCTCCTTGTGAAGTACATACTGATCTTTTTGGCATTGCACTTATCTCTAACGAGGCTTAGCATCTTCGACTCCCAAGTCACCATTCACTGACCTTAAACCTGCAGATATCGCCATGCTCTCCCAACTCAAGTTCAAGCTCACATTTATTCTGTGTCAATTGCTCTGTATCAATTGTTAAAAATATCCCTTGATATATTTGACAATTGGCCATTAAGCAGCAGTTTAGACTCCAACGTCCCATAACACAGAGCCACCTCCAAGAACACCACTCTGTGACTGGTGTCAACTGATCTGCATGTTAGCACGGTCGGTAACATTGGAAAAATCAGGGACCAGGATTTTAAAGTCCCCGATCAGTGTAGGTAGGATAGATAGGTAGGTAGACAAGATACTGTAGATAGGTAGGTTGGTAGACCAGGTAGGTAGATGGATAAAGGAAAGAACTGCAGATGCTGGTTTAAATCGAAGGTAGACACAAAATACTGGAGTAACTCAGTGGGACAGGCAGCATTTCTGGAGAGAAGGAATGGGTGACGTTTCGGGTTGAGACCCTTCTTCAGACTGATCAGCCTCGCCACAAAATGTCGCCCATTCCCTCTCTCCAGAGATGCTGCCTGTCCCGTGGAGTTACTCCAGCTTTTTGTGCCTGGCTAGATAGGTAGGTAGACTATTTAGATCAATTGGTAGGTAGCTAGGTAGATAAATAAGATAGGTAGGTAGGTAGATACAATAGGTAGGTAGGTAGGTAGATAAGGTAAGACTAAACAGGTAGGTAGACTAGATAGAGAGATAAAGCACAAAAAGATGGAGTAACTCAGCTGGTCAGAGCATCTCTGGAGAAGAGGGATAGGTAATGGTTCAGGTCGAGACCCTTCTTCAGACTGAGAGTTGGGGAGAGGGAAAGGAGAGATATAGACGGCGATATAAAGAGATATAGAACAAATGAATGAAAGGTGTGCGAAAAGGTACCAATGATAAAGGAAGCAGGCCATTGTTAGCAGTGGGCTAGGTTATAGATAAGGTTGTTAGACCAGATAGACAGATAGAAGAGTACAGAGATAGGCCCTTCAGCCAACAATGCCCATGATGCCTAGATAATTCGCCTCTGCCTACACATCCCCTCTAATCCCTGCATTGACTTGTGCTTATCTGAAAGCCGTTCAAACTGTTGTATCTGTAAAGGTTCCTTCCAGTTACAGGTGTTTCTCAAGCTACAACCAGACAATTCACCCTCCACGACTTCAGCGCTTCCTCCATCAGCAACCCTCCCCCTCCCCCTCCCTCCCCGACACCTCAACACCCACTCGTTCTCCGACATGAATCCAATACCCCCCCCTCCCCATCCAATTCTGCCGTCACTGGAGCCTCAACAATCTACGATGCAGAAGGGCGTTTGGTCCCAAAGTAAAACGGTATTCATACTAATTCCCCGCCACAGCCTTGCTACAAGCCGTTGGTTGGTTACGACTCTTCAAGTGCTCGCCCAAGCATATATTCCATGGATGAGGCTTGTGTGTTCATAAGGGACAGTAGCAGAATTAGGCCATTTGGCCCATCATGTCTACTCCGTCATTCAATCATGGCTAACCTATCCCTTCCTTCTAACCCCGTTCTCCTGCCCTCTCCCTAAAACCCACGACACCCATACTAATCAAGACTCTATCTATCTCTGCCTGAAAAATATCCATTGACTTGGCCTCCGCAGCCTACTGTGGCAATGAATTCCACAGATTCACCACCCTCTGACTGAAGAAATTCCTCCTCATCTCCTTCCTAAAGGAACATCCTTTAATTCTGTGGCTATGACCTCTGGTCCTAGGTTCTCCCACTAGCGGAAACATCCTCTCCACATCCACTCTGTCTAGGCCTTTCACTATTCAGGGGGTGGGCTGCACACACTTCCCCGCCCGCTCCCCACCCAACCACCACTCTCAGGGTGAATATAAATGCTCCCACAACAGTAGCGTTGCTGCCTCACAGCGTTGGAGACCCGGGTTCGATCCTGACTATGGGTGCTGTCTGTACGGAGTTTGCACGTTCTCCCCGTGACGGCGTGGGCCTTTCCAGGGAGCTCCGGTTTCCTCACACAAAGATGTACAGGTTTGTAGGCTAATTTGGCTTTGGTTAAAGATTGTAAATTGTCCCTAGTGTGTAGGATAGTGCTAGTGTACGGGGTGATCACTGGTCGGTGTCGACTTGGTGGGCCGAAGGACCTGTTTCGCCGCTGTACCTTTAAACTAAACTAAAATTCCTCTCTTATCCCATTACCTTAAATCTAGAACTATTGCCTGGTTGGGTTTGCCAATGCATTAAGTGTAACAATTTTAATAAATTATGCACTTGGTGAGTAAACTCTGTAGGCCTGTAGTTTAGATTTGAGATACAGAAACAGGCCACTCGGCCCATCGAGCCCATGCCGGCCATTGTTCACCCGTACACTAGTTCTATTCTATGCAGTTGGGACAATTCACAGAAGCTATTTAACCTACAAACCTGCACATCTTTGGGGTGTGGGAGGAAATCACAGCAACTGGTGAAAACCCACCCACCCAGTTACACGGAGAACGTACAAACTCCGCACAGACAGCATTCGTGGTTAGGATCGAACCTGGGTCTCTGGGCGTTGTAAGGCAGCAACTCTACCGCTGAGCCACTGGGCGCTAACACGTCAAACCTTGTGCAGCAAAACGCTTCCAAATAAAGGCACGTATTTCCACCACGTATTTTCCCCTCTCCCTCACTTTGGCCAAATAAATAAACTTAGACAAAAAACACTAACTAGCCTGCCCCCTGTCTGTCGAGCACAGAGGTGCTGATATCATAAATATATATTTCAAAGGCTGCTCATCTCTTCCCAGGGAGAGTTCTGCATCGGTATTCCCGTAGATAAGGGAATAAGGGAATCTCCCTCTCCCAGAAACAACGTTAGGGAACAGTAACACTGTTCACAGCAGTATCAATTCCCCAATTAATCCTGAATCCTGGGTCTGAAGGAGGGTCTCGATCCGAAACGTCACTCATTCATAGAAAACATAGAAACATGGAAAATAGGTGCAGGAGTAGGCCATTCGGCCCTTCGTGCCTGCACCGCCATTCAATATGATCATGGCTGATCATCCAACTCAGTATCCTGTCCCTGCCTTCTCTCCATACCCCCTGATCCCCTTAGCCACAAGGGCCACACCTAACTCCCTCTTAAATATAGCCAATGAACTGGCCTCAATTACCTTCTGTGGCAGAGAATTCCACAGATTCACCACTCTCTGTGTGAAAAAAGTTTTTATCATCTCGGTCCTAAAAGACTTCCCCCTTATCCTTAAACTGTGACCCCTTGTTCTGGACTTCCCCAACATCGGGAACAATCTTCCTGCATCTAGCCTGTCCAACCCCTTAAGAATTTTGTAAGTTTCTATAAGATCCCCCCTTCAATCTCCTAAATTCTAGCGAGTACAAGCCGAGTCTATCCAGTCTTTCTCCATATGAAAGTCCTGCCATCCCAGGAATCAGTCCGGTGAACCTTCTCTGTACTCCCTCTATGGCAAGAATGTCTTTCCTCAGATTCCTTCTCTGCAGAGATGCTGCCTGTCCCGCTGAGTTACTCCAGCACTCTGTGTCTACCTACAGCATTAAATCCATCGCAGTTTCATACAGCTGCAGATAAAAAATACAATAATATATTTTGTATATTGTATTTTATATATATATATATATATATATAAATATATATATGTATATATATATATATATATATATATATATATATATATATATATATACATACACACACACATATATATATGTATATATATACATACACACACACACACACATATATATGTGTATATATACAAACACACACACACACACATACATATATATATATATATATATATATATATATATATATATATATATATACAAACACACACACACACATATATATATATATGTATATATACACACACACACACACACACACACACACATATATATTTAAAAAAACGATGGGTTATAAAATACAAGGTTGATGTAAAAACATTGGCAGTGGGACTGGATGTGGAGCGGGTGGAAGTGAAGGGTGAGGAGATGCCAGTTGGGTGTGCCAGGGTTATGCATCGCTCTCGGGCAGGGCCCTACTCTGCCTTCATGTGTTCTCTCACATCAGAGGGTAGCCCATCAAAGAGGGCATCCTCCACCAACAGGCCGCTTCTCTTGAGCGAGCGGCAGTCTCCCAGCTCCCGGGGCAGCGCCTCCAAGTGGTTGCCCCTCAGCTCCAGCAGGCTGAGCAGAGCCAGGTTGCCCACCTTGGGCGAGAGGACGGAGAGGCTGTTGCGCCCCATCCTCAGGGCCTTCAGCTTCTTGCAGAAGTACAGCTCGTCGGGCAGGCTCTCCACCTTGTTGCCCGTGATGCAGAAGTCCTGGAGGTTCTGCAGCACGCCGATCTCGGGCGGGATGAAGCGGATGTCGTTGTGGCCCAGGTCCAGGTGCCTCAGCTTGTTGCACAGGAAGAGGTGGGAGGGCAGGACCTCGATCTTGTTGTGGCAAAAGTAGAGGCACTCCAGGCCGCTGAGCTTCTTGATGTGCTCGGGGATGTAGGCGATGCTGTTGTGCCACATCTTCAGGCAGGTGAGCTTGCGGCAGTGCTGGAAGCTGATGATCTCCTCCACCGACCTCAGGTGGTTCTCCTTCAAGTCCAGCTCCTGCAGGTTGGTCAGGCTGAAGACGGCGTGGGGAATGCGCTCCAGGTCGCAGTGGATCAGCGCCAGCTCCGTCAGGTTGACCAGCTTCTTCAGGCTGTTGAGCATCACCAGCTTCGTGCCGTCGTTGTGGATGCACAGAGCCTGCAGGTGGCCGGAGGTCTCGGCGATGGAGGGCGGGATCTTGGTCAGGTTGCTCTTGATGCCGAGGACCTTGAGGTTCTTCAGCTCCCTCAGGGATTCCAGCGTGACGTTCTTGGACAGGTCGGGGCTGAGCGAGCCCTGGAGGTGGAGCTCCTCCAAGCTCTTCAGGCCGTACATCCAGGTGGGCAGCTCCCAGGTGTCGTCGAACTTGACCCGCAGCACCTGGAGGTTGTCCTTGAGGAAGGCCAGGGCGGCCGTGTGGATCTTGGCCGAGCACTGGTAGAGGGAGAGCTCCCGCAGGCCCTCCAGCTGGGCCACGGTGGCGGGGATGGTGACGTGGCCGAGGATCTCCAGCCGCAGCGACTGCAGCTCGGTCAGCTCGAAGACGGTGTCGGGCAGGCCGGAGAGCATGAAGAGCTGCAGCTCCAGCCGGCCCTGCCCGTTGGTCTGCAGCTTCTGCCGCAGCTTGTCCACCGTCCACTCGTTGTTCAGGTTGAGCTGCTTGAGCTTGTTCTCGCTCACCTCCGACAGGAAGACGGCAAAGCGCTTGGAGTAGAGGGGGTCGTACTGGTCGATCAGGTGCAGCATGAAGGCAAAGTCGTTGCGCACGTCGGGAATGTCGTCGATCCCGGTCTCGTGCCGCACGTGCTCGAAGGAGTACTCCTTGAGGGAGCGGTAGAAGAGCCAGTACAGGGTGTAGAGGCAGGTCAGGCCGTACACACTGACAAAGCACAGGTAGCAGATGGACAGCTTGGAGAACAGGTGGGCCATGGTGTGGTTGCACGAAAACTTGTAGTAGCCAGTCATCTCCTGGATGTTGACCTCGCATTCCACCATGAAGTTGACCTTGGACACCAGGATGCTGTTGTAGACCACGATGAAGACGAACTTGATGACCTTGATGATGGTCTGCCGCACGTACATGGAGTACAGGAGGTCGCCCTCCTCCACGTGGAGACGGAACTTCTTCACCTTCTCGAACAGGGCCTTGGCCTGCTCGCCCTCCTTCTGGTCCAGGGCGCTGACCGCCGGCTTCTCCACCACGATCTTCTCGGGGATGGAGCGCAAGGACTGGGTCTTCACCAGGTCGCCCTCGGCCGCCGAGAGGCGCGGCGCCGGCAGCAGCGGCGGCATGGGCGGCAGCGCGGCCAGCGTGGCCAGCGCAACCTTGGCCGCGTGGCTCTTCTCGCCGGCCTTGCCCCCCTTCTCCTCGGCGCTCTCCCCGGACACCTCGGACAGGGCGCGGGTGGTCCAGGGGGAGTCGAAGCACTTGCCCAGGATGGAGATGAAGTGCTCGATCTTGGAGCTGGAGCCGGGGAACTTGAACCAGAAGTTGCTGCACAGCATGAAGATCAGCGTGTGGATCAGCACCAGGTACGGGAAGTACTTGGCGTACCAGTGCAACGCGCGCTCGTAGCACATTTGGTTTATAAAGCTGTACTGCTGGAGGTCCAGGTTGGTCTTCAGCCCTTTCATCTCGTCGGCAGAAGCGGCAGGGGGCGACGGCACTGGGGTGGGAGGCACGTAACTATTGGCAGAAACGTTGACCAGAGTTTCATTCGGATCAGTCCGCAGGTTATCGGGTGAAGTCCGTTTCGGAAGGCAAATGATCTTGTCTTGCATTACCTGAGAAGGTGGGGGGGGGGGGGGGTAGAAAGCCATGGCATTATAATAGATAATGTTTCAACGGGATACATATCAGCAACTCGTTAGACAATAGACAATAGACAATAGGTGCAGGAGTAGGCCATCATCCCCAATCAGTACCCCATTCCTGCCTTCTCCCCATATTCCCTGACTCCGCTACATTTAAGAGCCCTATCTAGCTCTCTCTTGAAAGTATCCAGAGAACCTGCCTCCACCGCCCTCTGAGGCAAAGAATTCCACAGACTCACAACTCTCTGTGAGAAAAAGTGTTTCTTCGTCTCTGCTCTAAATGGCTTACCCCTTATTTTTAAACTGTGGCCCCTGGTTCTGGACTCCCCCAACATCTGGAACATGTTTTCTACCTCTAGCGTGTCCAAACCCTTAATAATCTTATATGTTTTAATAGGAATTCCCTCTCACCCTTCTAAACTCCAGAGTGTACAAGCCCAGCTGCTCCATTCTATCAACATATGGCTCATGTCATCTATAGTATTTACTCTATGGAAAGAGGCCATTCAATCTATCGCTCTAGTACTGGCCTCATTCACTCCCCCCCCCCCCCCCCCCCCCCCCCCCCCCTAGTCGGCCTACTAGCTCCACTGTTCACATCCTTGTATCCCTTCGTTTTCACCTCTTCTCCAGCCAACAATGGCCCATTGTGGGCTCCACCCTTGCTTGCTCGTCTGCTGTCGGCCCTGCTTTGTTCTGGCCTTTTACTTCCTCCAGTTCCCTCCCCTTTACTTTCAGTCTGAGGAAGGGTCCCGACCCAAAACGTCACCTGCCCTTTTTCTCCAGAGGTGCTGCCTGACCCGCTGAGTTACTCCATCCTCTGCTTTGCCATTACTCAACATTACTCAATGGTAAAGGTATGAACATAGATCATTTTAACAAAGTGGAAATGCTCCGCAGGTCAGGCAGCACTTGTGGAGCGAGGAAACAAACCAACGTTTCATGTTTGTGAACTGGCTCTCTGATAATGGCCAAAGATTGATTTATTTTTAGTCTAGAGATACAGCGCGGAAACAGGCCCTTCGGCCCACCAAGTCCGTGCCGACCAGCGATCCCCGCACACTAACGCTATCCCACACACACTAGGGACAATTTACAATTGTACCAAGCCAATTAACTTAAAAACCTGGAGGTCTTTGGAGCGTGAGGGGAAAACCGGAGCACCCGGAGAAAACCCACGCAGGTCACGTGAAGAACGTACAAACTCCGCACAGACAGCACCTGACGTCAGGGTTTCAGCCGCTGTAAGGCCGCAACTCTACCGCTGCACCATCATGCCGCCCCAATAATCTGATTGCTATCCACACTTTTATACTTTTGAAAAGGGCATCTGTATGGAATCTGTCTGGCCACAGAATACTTCACAGGCAATGGAAATGCCTTGGAAAAGCAGTCAGTGTTGTAACGTAAGTAACTAATTTCACACTCAGCACCCTCAAGCAAAGAGTAACATATACAGTATTGTTGTTTAATTTAGTTCAGAGATACAACATGGCCCAGAGAATCCATGCTGACCATCGGATGAATCACCCATTCACTAGTTCCATCTCACTTTCTCATCCAATGCCAACACATTAGGGGCAATTTTACAGAGGCCAATTCAAAGGGTCAGGCAGAATCTCTGGAGAGAGGGAATGGGTGACGTTTTGGATCAGGCTGTTCAAAGAAGGTTCTCGACCCGAGACGGATCTGAAGGAGGGTCTCGACCCAAAACCTCATCCAGTTCTTCTCTCCGGAGACGCTGCCTGACCCGCTGAGTTACTCCAGTATTTTTGTGTCTATCGCCGGTGCAAACCGGCATCTGCAGTTCCTTCCTGCCACCGTTTTCAATCGTTCATGACCTATCTTGCTTAGGGGTCATGGAAGGTCAGCCTCCTGGCAGCGCCTGTGCTTTTGCAAACAGGTAACACAGGCGATGTTCTTTCCTAAGAACAGCTCCTGAACATAGCAGCGTGAACAACGCTACAAGAGATGTGAAAAGAAACCAGAACTCCCGGAGGAAACCCATGCGGTCACTGGGAGAAAATCTTTAGTTTGGTCCATAAAACCCACGACTTCTATACTCATTTGTTCCTTTTTTGTATTGTATTGTATTGTATTCAAATTTATTGTCATTGTCTCAATTAGAGACAACAAAATGAATTTCCCTTTACAGTCAGTATCATAAAAATAAATAAATAATAAATATTAAAACATATTAAAAAAATAAAATAGAATTTTAAAAAAAGCACAAACACAGAAAGTCCACGACACAACATAACACAGTGGCACCAAAGAGACTGTCCTTAGCTGCTTATGCTAAATGTAAAATTATAAAATAGTAATCTGCCCTTGAGGTTTGGCTCTGGGTAAAACAACAGAACTGAATTTCGAAGGATGAGTACAAATAGACAATAGACAATAGGTGCAGGAGTAGGCCATTCGGCCCTTCAAGCCAGCACCACTATTCAATGTGATCATGGCTGATCATCCCCAATCAGTACCCCGTTCCTGCCTTCTCCCCCATATCCCCTGAATCCGCTATTTTTAAGCCGTATCTAGCTCTCTCTTGAAAGCATCCAGAGAACCTGCCTCTACCGCCCTCTGAGGCAGAGAATTCCACACTCACCACTCTCTGTGAGAAAAAGTGTTTCCTCATCTCCGTTCAAAATGGCTTACTACTTATTCTTAAACTGTGGCCCCTGGTTCTGGACTCCCCCAACATCGGGAACATGTTTCCTGCCTCCAGCGGATCCAAATGCGCGAATGGTATAGTCATAGCATCATCAAGTGATACAGCGTGGAAACTTGCCCAGGCCAACCAACATGCCATACCTACACTAGTCCCACCTGCCTGCATTTGGCCCAAATCCCTCTAAACCTTTTCTATCCATGTACCAGTCCAAATGGTTTTTAAACATTGTGATAGTTCCAGCCGCAACTACCTCCTCTGGCAGTTCGTTCCATACACCCACCACACTTTGTGTAAAAATTTGCCCCTCAGGTTCCCGTTAAATTCCCCCCCCCCACCTTAAACCTATGTCCTCTGGTTCTCGATTCCCTAAATGGCCTGTCCCACTTTCACAACCTAATTAACGACCTCTGCCGAGTTTGCCCTTGACTCGTACCCGCAGCATGGTCGTCACGAGGTCGTAGGTAGGTCGTAGCATGCCGTAATGCTAGTCGTAGGTACTCGTGGCATCAAGTAGGTCGGGGCGTTTTTCTAGCCTGATTTTCTAGCCTGACCTTTTCCCTGTAAGGTGAACCCGACCTTTTCACTGTTGGGTCTCCGTTGTCGCTGGGGCCTATCACCGTGGAGCGGCTTCCAACCGGAACGACATGGGGCTCCAGTGGCGGAGCTGCGGACCTACTCACCATCGTGGAGCTGGCCGAGTTCGGAGCGGGAGGAGCTGTGGTGGCGCTCGGCTGCGACCCGACCCCGGAGATTCGGAGGCTTACCGCAGTTCTGGTAGGCAGCAACACCGGGAGCCCGCGGGTCCCTGCTGGGAGACCGCTTTTCGGGGCTTCCGCAACAGCGACTTGTCCCGCCCGAGTTGCGGGGTTGAAGACTACCTGGAGCGGGGGGCTTTGTATCATCGCCCGGCGCGGCTTTGAATGGCCGCGGGACATTTACCATCGCCCTCCGGGGGCTTTAACTCTGACATCGGGAGGTGAATGGGGAGAGCAGGGGAGAGATAAGTCTTTGCCTTCCATCACAGCAAGGAGGAGATGCGCTGTGATGGATGTTTGCGTAAATTGTGTTGTGTCTTGGTTCTTTTTCTTGTGTGTATGACTGCAGAAACAACATTTCGTTTGAACTTCAACGAGGTTCAAATGACAAATAAATTGTATTGTATTGTATTGTATTAAAATTTCCACGAGTAAAAAAGGTCATGAATTAGGTCGTGAAAGTGGGACAGGCCCTTTACTCTGGGCAAAAGACTGTGCATTGATCCGATCTATTCCTCTCACGATTTTATACATCTTTATGAAGTCACACCTCATCCTTCTGCGCTACAAGGAATAGAGTCCCAGCCTGCCCAGCCTCTCTCCGAAATGTTATCATATTGCATCCAACTTCAAAGAATTTCCTACCTCAAATTTCTAAATCCAAGTAACAAACGGACTGCTGTGGGTACTCAGCGAGTCAGGCAGCATTTGTGCATGGAAAGGAATGGTGAAACCTTGCATCAGGAATCTCCGAATCCAGGCAGTAGTTGTTACAAATGTGCTTCAACAATTCTCATATAGACCACAAGGTGGCAGGCCATCCCTTCTCAGAAAACATCTCTCATCAGTCTCACATCAGCTTGAAACATTCAATCTGAAAACTATTTATCGATAAATAATGTTGTAAACATTCCAATAAATCCAATCCCTATATTTAATGTTATCATTTATATGCATGTTATGTTTCAAGAATCTATGGAATTAAAAAATGAATAGTTGTAGAGTGATACAGCATGGAAACAGGCCCTTCGGCCCAACTTGCCCAACATGTCCCAGCTACACTAGTCCCATCTGCTTTCATTTGGCCCATATCTCACTAACCCTATCCTGTCCATCCATGTACCTGTCTAAATGTTTCTTAAATGTTGCGAAAGTACCTGCCTCAACTACCTCCTCCGGCAGTTCGTTCCATTAACCCACCAACCTTAGTGTAAAAAAGTTACCCATCAGGTTCATAGAAACATAGAAACATAGAAAATAGGTGCAACAATAGGCCATTCGGCCCTTCGAGCCTGCAGCGCCATTCGATATGATCATGGCTGATCATCCAACTCAGTATCCCGTACCTGCCTTCTCTCCATACCCCCTGATCCCTTTAGCCACAAAGGCCACATCTAACTCCCTCTTAAATATAGCCAATGAACTGGCCTCAACTACCTTCTGTGGCAGAGCATTCCACAGATTCACCACTCTCTGTGTAAAAAATGATTTTCTCATCTCGGTCCTAAAAGATTTCCCCCTTATCCTTAAACTGTGACCCCTTGTTCTGGACTTCCCCAACATCGGGAATAATCTTCCTGCATCTAACCTGTCCAACCCCTTAAGAATTTTGTAAGTTTCTATAAGATCCCCCCTCAATCTTTTAAATTCTAGCGAGCACAAGCCGAGTCTATCCAGTCTTTCTTCATATGAAAGTCCTGCCATCCCAGGAACCAGTCTGGTGAACCTTCTCTGTACTCCCTCTATGGGAGTTCCTATTAAATCTTTCCCCCCCTCACCTTAAGCTTATGTCCTCTAGCTCTTGATTCCCCAAGTTAGAAAATGAAAACCCACTATTTCAGAAACGAGGAAGAGTGAAGATTGGGATCGAGACCAGCTGGTTAACTAGGGTAGGACGGTGGTGCAGCGGTAGAGGTGCTGCCTCACTGCGACTGAGACCCGGGTTCGATCCTGACTGCAGGTGCTGACCATACAAAGTTAGTACGTTCTCCCTGTGACCTTGTGGGTTTTCTCCGGGTGCTCCGGTTTCCTCCCACATTCCAAAGGCGTTCAGATTTGCCAGGTTAATCATTTTCTGTCAATTGCCCCTAGTGCGTAGGATGCAAAATTGGGCTAACATAGAACTAGCGTACTGAAGATGGACATCAAAATGCTGGAGTAACTCAGTGGGTCGGGCAGCATCTCTGGAGAAAACGGATGGGTGACGTTTTGGGTCGGAACCCTTCTTCAGAATTATTATACGGCTGATCGATGGTTGATGGGCTGAAGGGCCTGTTTCCATGCTGTATCTCTAAACTAAACTGAACCTGACATCAGCATGAGAAATTGTTGGGATTAAGGAAGTATTAACAGGTCATTTGAAGTAAACGTGGGTTTCTGAAAGACAGATCATATTTAACAAATGTTGGAATATCTTGTTCCAACCAGCGCAATAGATAAGGGTGAACCAGTTGATAGTGTTGCATATTGAATTTCAGAAGGCTTCATACCCCAAAAGATCTTTACATTCATTTAGAATACAGGTACATCAGCTGCAATAGCTCAATTTCTGAGAAACCTAGAAAATCCCATTATAAAGACAATGTGTCTACAGTTTAGTATATTTTGTAGATATAGCGCGGAATACAGGCCCTAAAGCCCACTGCGTTTGCTCGCTGAATTTCATCAAAAGTAAGTTAATAATGCCTTACTTTTGATGAAATTCAGCGAGCAAACGCGATAATCCCCGATATTTTGGATCTTTAAATCTCCACGGCAAATGTCGGCTGTTCACTTCCGCTGTTTTCCACCTTCAGTTCCCTCTTGTAATGACCTTACTTTCTATCTTTTTTTTTTGCCTGAAAATTTAGGTCGCTGTGCTTCACGGTCACCCTGACTAGCACAGAAAATTTCAGCTCAAAAATCGGCCGTTTTCCATGTTTTTAACGGGTGGGAAAGTGCGTGTTTCCCCATTGACTAACATGTACCGAAGTGACATATGTCCTCCAGTTAAAATTTTCGGTCACGTGAGGGGGGATCTACGCTCATTTGACATTTGGTGAAATCACCCTATAGGTATTTAGCCCAAGGTGAATGTCGACCTACCTGTAGAGTGCATCCAAACACCCCAATCATCAGCATGGCGATAGCTATATAATCGGTGAATACATCCCACCATGGCTTCAGTACTCGAAATGCAGGCTGATGGTCAGTGAATTGTTTAAACTCAGTGACTGGAATCATTGCTCCTGCCAATGACAACAAAATAAAAATGAAAAAAAAACCTTAAAACCTATAGAATAATAAGAGAATACAGATCATTAAGAGAATCATAAGTGAGGCTGAATTTGGGACAGGTAGTTATTAAGCTGCAAACTAGCTACATTGCTAATAGAAACATAGAAACATAGAAAATAGGTGCAGGAGTAGGCCATTCGGCCCTTCAAGCCTGCACCGCCATTCATTCATTCATTCATTTTGCTCAAGATTCCAGCATCTACAGCTTCTTGCCTCTCCACCTTATTCAATTCGTTTGTTTCCTTGTGATGGCCCTTTAATGTACCCATTCTCCCATCCCACTGCTCTTCAGCTGATGGCCATTCCATCCGCCTCCTCAGAAGCACATTGGAATCAGCCCCACAAAAACTGAGACAGTTGAGGCAAACCACAGGCATTATTAAGTATGGGGTTCGAAAGCTTGAAGGGAACAAGGGGGGAGGGGGGGATTTAAAGTGGCAGGGGGCCTGATGGAATGTCAGCCAGCATTAGAGAGCTTACGGATGGCACCTGGAGAGAAATGAAGATGAAACGTTAATACAGCCACTTACCAGCATGGCAAGAAAGCAAAGCAAGAAGAGGTTTGCAAGCACTTTTCTCTTGTACCCTATTTAGAAGGACAAAGAGTATTTTAGTACAGCCCCCTTCTGATATCTGCAGCAGTTATTGCTTGGCTGATGAGCTCGTTGGATTGACAAGAATTAGCGAGTTGACAGAAAAGCATAAGGTAACAACAACAAACGTTGCAGGAATTCGGCGCCAGAAGGGATCTAGAATTTCACTCGCCTCCCCAGCGGAGAAACGCCAAAAGACGTGGAAACTGTGGATGAAGGAGGAACAGGTAGCTGGAGTTTGCGAGAGACTTGATGAAAGCGAAGGTTTATCATCATCCCATTCCGGGCGACAAAAGATGTGGCAAGTCGGCCAAGACTCGGGGAGGAATTTGAGAGAGTTTGGTGAGTACTTGACGCCAACGGCTCTGAACGTAGCTGAGAGACCCTCAGAGTTAAACCATGAGCAAATGAACAGGTTCAGTGAAGGGAGGGAGCTTGATGAACATGAAGCCGCAGAGCTCACACGAGAGAAGCGCTGACTTAAGACGCTCTTCTTCCGAGCGGCAAGGATAAAGCAAGTTCAGTGTAAATTAGATAACTGCAGACCAACTGCAGGCGAGAGACTGTTTGGAACTTGTTCAGAAATGCACAAAAGCCAAATCCCCTGCAGACGTCATGCAGGCAAGAGGCGGAGGGCAGATATCCACAGATTCACCATGTTAGTACCAAGAGCATGAATGCAAAAGCAATGACGGTATTGACACTGACGGTCTTGGGAATCGACAAGAGCTTCCAAGGTGCAATGATGTTGGAGGATTGGCAGCCTTTGGTAGGGATCGTGTGGGCTGCAGTTAAGATGGAGTGAGAATTGAGAGAGAACGGCGGGGATATAGTGAGGCATTCTCTTCTTACGCATGGAAAGAATATTGCTTTCAGAATTAGGGGGTGATTGGAAGCCAGCCAGCAAACGATTCAGTCTGAAGAAGGGTCTCGACCCAAAACGTCAGCCCTTCCTTCTCTCCAGAGATACTGCCTCACCCGCTGAGTTACGCCAGCATCTTGTGTCCACCAGGGACTACTGGCATCGTGAGGCCAGACAAAGGGGTCGGGGATGGCAGAGGGAAGGTAATCCCTGCCAGGGTTGTCACAGCTCGAGCAAAACACAACCTGCTGGAGGAACTCAATGGGTCAGTCAGCATCCGTGGAGGAGAATGGACGGACGGGGATTTTGAAGGTGGGTCCCGACCCTAAACATTGTCCGCCCGTTTCCCTCCAATGCTGCCTGACCCAGAGTTCTCCCAGGTGGTTGTGTAGGAAGGAACTGCAGATGCTGGTTTACACCGAAGATATACAAAATGCTGGAGTAACTCAGTGGGTCAGGCAGCATCTCTGGAGAGAATGAATAGGTGATAGAAACATAGAAACTAGGTGCAGGAGTAGGCCGTTCGGCCCTGCACCGCCATTCAATATGATCATGGCTGATCATCCAATTCAGTATCCTGTACCTGCCTTCTCTCCATACCCCCTGATCGCTTTAGCCACAAGGGCCACATCTAACTCCCTCTTAGATATAGCCAATGAACTGGCCTCAACTACCTTCTGTGGCAGAGAATTCCACAGATTCACCACTCTCTGTGTGAAAAATGTTTTTCTCATCTTGATCCTAAAAGACTTCCCCCTTATCCTTAAACTGTGACCCCTTGTTCTGGACTTCCCCAACATCAGGAACCCTTCCTGCATCTAGCCTGTCCAACCCCTTAAGAATTTTGTAAGTTTCTATAAGATCCCCCCTCAATCTTCTAAATTCTAGCGAGCACAAGCCAAGTCTATCCAGTCTTTCTTCATATGAAAGTCCTGCCATCCCAGGACTCAGTCTGGTGAACCTTCTCTGTACTCCCTCTATGGCAAGAATGTCTTTCCTCAGATTAGGAGACCAAAACTGTACGCAATACTCCAGGTGTGGTCTCACCAAGACCCTGTACAACTGCAGTAGAACCTCCCTGCTCCCATACTCAAATCCTTTTGCTATGATTGATGTTTTGGATCAGGCCGTTAAAGAAGGGTCTCGACCCAAAACGTCATCCAGTCCTTCTCTCCGGAGACGCTGCCTGACTCCGCTGAGTTACTCCAGTATTTTTGTGTCTATCGCCGGTGCAAACCAGCATCTGCAGTTCCTTCCTGCCACCGTTTTCAATCGTTCATGACCTATCTTGCTTAGGGGCCATGGAAGGTCAGCCTCCTTGCAGCGCAAACAGGTAACACGGGCGATGTTCTTTCCGAAGAACAGCTCCTGAACATTGCAACGTGAACGACGCAACAGGAGAGGGATTTACGCACGTGGGAACGACATGTAGTGCTTAGCCCGTACGCCGTCCAATCTGCCAAAGAGAAAATAAAAAGCTGGTTTAAGAACAAACGCCACAACAAATCCAAAACGTAGGGGCCACAAGTTGTACAGGGCTGGAAATTCAGACTTACGCGGTGTGAATTTAAGATAACAGTTAGGATACCCCATCAATAGGATATAGCAGTTTCTTAATCCATTGGAAACATAGAAACATTTCTTAAACGTTGCGATAGTACCTGCCTCAACTACCTCCTCCGGCAGTTCGTTCCATTAACCCACCAACCTTGGTGTAAAAAAGTTACCCATCAGGTTCATAGAAACATAGAAACATAGAAAATAAGTGCAGGAATAGGCCATTCGGCCCTTCGAGCCTGCACCGCCATTCGATATGATCGTGGCTGATCATCCAACTCAGTATCCCGTACCTGCCTTCTCTCCATACCCCCTGATTCCTTTAGCCACAAGGGCCACATCTAACTCCCTCTTAAATATAGCCAATGAACTGGCCTCAACTACCTTCTGTGGCAGAGAGTTCTGTGGAGTTCAATGGTTTCTTTTATTGCCACATGTACCAGGTACAGTGAAATACATGTCTGTGTATACAGCTCAACAAGATTGTCCTCGTACTTAAGCGCAGTCACCCCAGTTTGTGCAGAACAGCCCACCGAGTCCGTATACAAGAGGCGCCATATTGGGGCCATTGTACAGTTCCGACCGCAGGTGGCCACAAAGGCCCAACCGCCGGCCCTCTCCACGCCCGGCCCTCCTCAGCCCCCGTTCCTGGGTCAAAGGTCATAAGGAATAGGAGTAGATCATCAAAGACCCACACCATCCTGGCTACACACTCATCTCCCTGCTATCTTCAGGTAGAAGGTACAGGAGCCTGAAGACTATAAACAACCAGGTTCAGGAATAGCTACTTCCCCACAGCCATCAGGCTATTAAACCTGGCTCGGACAAAACTCTGATTATTAATAACCATTATCTGTTATTTGCACTTTATCATTTTATTTATTCATGTGTGTATATATTTATATTACGGTATATAATAATAATAATAATAATAATAATAATAACTTTATTTATAGAGCACTTTAAAAACAACCACTGTTGCTAACATAGTGCTGTACATGACTAATCATGGACAAAAAAGTTATTACACTACAATAAAAACATTAAAAGAGAGAGTACAAACAATAAAATTAAAACATTAAAAGCACTAAAACAGGAGCAAAGTCTCAAGCAGGGTCAAAAGGCAAGGAATATAAATGTGTTTTAATACTGGTTTTGAAGATGGACAGTGAGGGGGCCAATGGACACACTGATCTGTTTTGTAGTCAATGCCTACTATGTTCTGTGTGCTGAAGCAAAGCAAGAATTTCATTGTCCAATACAGGGCCACATGACAATAAACTCACTTGAACTTGAACTTGAATTTGGCCCATCACGTCTACTCCGCAATTCAATCGTGGCTGATCTATCTCTCTCTCCTAACCCCATTCCCCTGCCTTTGCCCCATAACCTCTGACACCCGCACTGATCAAGAAAGATGCGATTGTTGCTAAGAGATGCATTTCCAAACATTAACTCACAAGTTCACAAGTTATGGGAGTGGAATTAGGCCATTCGGCCAATCCAGTCCACTCCGCCATTCAGTCATGGCTGATCTCTGCCTCCTAATCCCATTTTCCTGCCTTCTCCCCATAACCTTTGACGCCCGTTGACCATTTCTGCCAACTCCTGGCAAAAGCCTCTCATAATGTCTTTGTTTTTGTATCAAACCTTTCAATACCCTCACCACCCACCCATCCTTCTGAAGTAATCTGAGCACCATTTAGTAACACTGTCTTGTCACCACTTTTACAATTTAGATATCGTTTTTATTTTAAAAAGCTCAAATAAGCCATTTTTGAAAAGTTCAAATTCCCGGGCGTGCATATTTCCGAAGGTCTTTCCTGGACCCAGCACACTGGTGCAATTATAAAGAAAGCACATCAACGCCTCTACTTCCTGAGAAGTTTACAGAGATTCGGTACGTCAGAGAGGGTTCTCCTGAACTTCTACAGGTGCACAGAAGAGAGCATTTGGACTGGTTGCATCACGGCCTGGATTGGCAGCTTGAACGTCCAGGAGCAAAGAAGACTACAAAAAGTCGTGAACACAGCCCAGTCCATCACCGGCTCTGACCTCCCCACCATCGAAGGGATTGACGAGAATCGCTGCCTCAAAAAGGCAGCCAATATCATCAGAGACCCAAACCATCCTGGCCACACACTCATTTCACCCCTAGGTACAAGAGCCTAAAAACCATAACGTCCAGGTTCAGGAACAGCTTCTTCCCTACAG
Organism: Leucoraja erinaceus; assembly: GCF_028641065.1. Lineage (NCBI taxonomy): Eukaryota > Metazoa > Chordata > Chondrichthyes > Rajiformes > Rajidae > Leucoraja > Leucoraja erinaceus. The sequence goes on along the minus strand of NC_073386.1, from coordinate 6,747,971 downwards.
CCATTTGGCTATTAAACACTACAACCTCAAGTAAGCTCTGAACTACATGGACTATTGGTGTTATTATTGCACTATTTGATGTGTGTACGTTTGTTCATGTTATGTGTGTTTTATTTCTATTTACGATTTATGCATATGAATGGACACTGGTTGTGCAACGTTTTTTTTTTGAGTTTGTCCTTGGGTATGTATACACACACTGACAATTTTTTTACAAACTACTCGTTTAGTTTGTTATTTTGTTTAAGGGCCTGTACCCACGTGTGTGTACGTGTGTGTGTCACGACCTCTACCGAGTTTGCCATTGACATACTCGCAGCATAGAAACATAGAAAATAGGTGCAGGAGTAGGCCATTCAGCCCTTCGAGCCTGCACCGTCATTCAATATGATCATGGCTGATCATCCCACTCAGTATCCTGTGCCTGTCTTCTCTCCATACCCCCTGGATCCCTTTAGCCACAAGGGCCACATCTACCTCCCTCTTAAATATAGCCAATGAACTGGCCTCAACTACCTTCTGTGGCAGAGAGTTCCAGAGACTCCCCACTCTCTGTGTGAAAAATGTTTTTCTCATCTTGGTCCGAAAGGATTTCCCCTTTATCCTTAAACTGTGACCCCTTGTCCTGGACTTCCCCAACATCGGAAACAATCTTCCTGCATCTAGCCTGTCCAACCCCCTAAGAATTTTGTAAGTTTCTATAAGATCCCCCCTCAATCTTCTAAATTCTAGCGAGATGGTCGTCACGAGGTTGTAGGAGGTCGTAGGCAGGTCGTGAGCTAGTCGTAGGTACTCGTGGCATCAAGTAGGTCGGGCCGTTTTTCTAGCCTGATGAAAAATGCCCACGAGTAAAAAAGATTGTGAATTAGGTCATGAAAGTGGGACAGGCCCTTCCCAGTGCACTATGTTTACGTATTCTATTGTGCCGCTGCAAGTAACAATTTCATTGTTCTATCTGGGACATATGATAATAAAACACTCTTGGCTCTTACTAATACGGTTTCATGAATCCTTCCCAAGGAGACATCATCCTCTCATTTATATTGTTAGACACAAAGCGGCTTTCTAATTCAGGAGATAGACATTTGAACACTAGTTTTGCTGAGGACACAACTTCCTATTCAAGGTAACCAATGGCAACATGGAGCATTCCACAGCGCTGGGACTTTACATTCATCTAAGGCGATTTCCACCCAAACAGCTAGGCTATATTTAGAAACATAGAAACATAGAAATTAGGTGCCGGAGTAGGTCATTCGGCCCTTCGAGCCTGCACCGCCATTCAATATGATCATGGCTGATCATCCAACTCAGTATCCTGTACCCGCCTTCTCTCCATACCCCCTGATCCCTTTAGCCACAAGGGCCACATCTAACTCCCTCTTAAATATAGCCAATGAACTGGCCCCAACTACATTCTGTGGCAGCGAATGCCAGAGATTCACCACTCTCCATGTGAAAAATGTTTTCCTCATCTCGGTCCTAAAAGATTTCCCCCTTATCCTTAAACTGTGACCCCTTGTTCTGGAATTCCCCAACATCGGGAACAATCTTCCTGTATAAACAGTATTCAAATACCAACGATCCCACATCCTAGTTTAGTTCAGTTTTATTTATTGTCACGTGCACCGAGGTACAGTGAAAAGCTTTTGTTGCGTGCTAACCATTCAGCAGAAAGACAATCCATGATTACAATCGAGCCATGTACAGTGTATAGATACATGATAAGGGAATAACGTTTAGTGCAAGGTAAAACGCCATCAAGGATAGTCCGAGGGTCACCACTGAGGTAGATAGTAGTTCAGTATTGCTTTCTGGTTGTGGTAGGATGATTCAGTTGCCTGATAACAGCTGGGAACAAACTGTCCTTGAATCTGGTGGTGTGCGTTTTCACACTTCTATACTTCACGCCTGTTGGGAGAGGGGAGAAGAGGGAATGGCCAGGGTGCGACTAGTCCTTGATTATGCTGCTGGCCTTGCCGAGGCAGCGTGAGGTGCAAATGGAGTCAATGGCAGGGTGGTTGGTTTGTGTGATGGTCTGGGCTGCGTCCACAATTTGCTGCAATTTCTTGCGGTCTTGGATGGAGCTGTTCCCAAACCAAGCTGCGATGCATCCCGATGATAAAATACTTCCTATCTGACCCCAATTTGAAAGCAATTTGCAAGAACGCTCGCACTTACCTACAAAAGAAAATATTGTCTCTTTCAACAGTGCCCCAGGGAGTTGGCTTTTAAACTTATAAAAATATCTCCTTGTAGAATTCCAGCAAGAAGAGTGTTATCAAAACCTGCAAAAAAATAATGCACAACTATTAATGCAGTCCCAAAAATATTCCAGCTGACATTTTAACAGCTCTCTTCAAGGCACACAGGAAAGAATATCATACATGCAGTCAACATTCAGTAGAGGTGGTGCCCTCTGTACAATGCTACCTGATCATTGCATCATATATTACCAGATGCAGTTCAAACCATTCACGCTGTTCTGACTTTAGTTTTAGAGATACAGCGCGGAAACAGGCCCTTCGGCCCAACGACTCCACACCGACCAGCGATCCCCGCACATTAACACTATCCTGCACACACTAGGGACAATTTACGCTTGCACCAAGCCAATTAGCCTACAAACCCATAGGTCTCTGGAGTGCGGGGAGGATCGTGGAGAAAGCCCACGCAGGTCACGGGGAGCAGGTACAAACACCGTACAGGCAGCACCTGTCGTCAGGATCGAACCCGGTTCTCTGACGCTATAAGGCAACAAATCTACCGCTGCGCCACCGTGCCGCCTCTAAATAATCTTTGCAAGTTCTCCATTCGGTTACACTCCCTCCCCGTTCCCCAAGGCCATGCACGTTTTCCCATCAACTTCTCCTCCCAGTTGCCTTTTGAAAGTTTTTGTCCACTCTGATTCCACCTTCCCTTTCCACATGATGGTAAATTCCAATCCCCCCCCCCCCCCCCCCCCCCTCCAACCCCCTCCCCAGTGGAATCACGCTAAACCTGTTCCTCCAAGGCTCATCGAAGCATAGAAACATAGAAAATAGGCGCAGGAGTAGGCCATTCGGCCCTTCGAACCAGCACCGCCATTCAATATGATCATGGCTGATCATCCAAAATCAGTACCCGATTCCTGCTTTCTCCCTGTATCCCTTGATTCCGTTAGCCTTAAGAGCTATATCCAGCTCTCTCTTGAAAACATCCAGTGAATTGGCCTCCACTGTCTTCTGTGACAGAGAATTCCACAGATTCACAACTCTCTGGGTGAAAAAGTTATTCCTCATCTCAGTCCTAAATGGCCTACCCCTTATTCTTAAACTGTGTGACCCCTGGTTCTGGCCTCCACCAACATCGGGAACATTGTTCCTGCATCGAGCCTGTCCAATCCCTTAAGAGTCTTATATGTTTCTATAAGAACCCCTCTCATCCTTCTAAATTCCAGTGAATACAAGCCCAGTCGACCCATTGTTTGAGGCTCGGTGCATGAGGGCAAATCACTCTCTGCATCACTTTTCCCAACAGCAATCACTCCTCTTTTCAAGGCATCCAGCAAGCAACGAGAGCAGATGACCATCACACAAACCAACCTCCCTCCCATTGACACTTCACGCTGCCTCACCAAGGCCGCCAGCATCGTCAAGGACCAGTCTCATCCCTTCATCTCCCGTCTCCCATCAGGCAAATGGGTACAGAAGTGTGAAAACGCACTCCTCCAGATTCAGGGACAGTTTCTTCCCAGCTGTTATCAGGCAACTGAACCGTCCTCTCAACAACCAAAGAGCGATCCTGAGCAACTATCTACCTCGTTGAAGACCCGCGGGCCATCTTCAATTGGGCTTTACCCTTTCGCTGCACATTTCCCCTTTATCGTGTATCTGTACGGGTGAAGGGAAGAGCGTTCACGTCACAGCCCCGATTTCACCAATCTCTCCATGACCACACACAATAAGCACTAGAGGCGCAAGGCGGACACCATTGTATGCAGATGCCGGGAAGTGTGTTCCGCTCCGGCTGAACAACTTCTAATCTTGTATGTGGACACGAAGAAGATGTATCTGTACACAGTGGATGGCTTGAATGTAATTATCCACTGACTGGTTAGCACCCAACAAAAAGTTTCTCACTGTACCTATACACGTGACAATAAACTAAGCTTTTACCTATTCACTTCCAAACATCCAGGGACTCATCCTAGATGCTGCCTGATCCCAGGATTCCTGGATTTACTGTTTTTAGATGTTTTTTTTACAGTAATCGACAAACTCAAGGTTACCATTAACTTGTCATTCAGTATTATTAAATCAGTTCAATACCGATTACCCAGCTGCGTGGATGAGATTCTAATTCAAGTCTGGGGTATCAAATGCCCGCTGAGCGACTCTGCACGGATACTGACCTCCCCATCATCAAAGGCAGATACAGGAGTCGCTGCCTCAAACAGGCAGCCAGCATCATCAGAGACCCACACACCCTGTCCACACTCTCATTTCACTCCTGCCATCGGGAAGAAGGTACAGGAGCCTGAAAACTGTAACGTCCAGGTTCAGGAACAGCTTCTTCCCTGCAACCATCAGGCTAATAAACACCTTGACACTTGACACACGCTGAAAGAATGGGTTGGCTGGGCTTGTGTTCACTGGAATTTAGAAGGATGAGAGGGGATCTTATAGAAACATACAACATTCTCAAGGGTCTGAAGAAGGGTCTCAAAACCCAAAATATCACCCATTCCCTCTCTCCGGAGGTGCTGCCTGTCCTGCTGAGTTACTCCTGCAATTTGTGTCTACCTTAGATTTAAAACAGCATCTGCAGTTCTTTCCTAAACATTCTTAAGGGAATGGACAGGCTAGATGCAGGAAAAATCTTCAAGAGAGAGTTAGATAAGCGGTTAGGGCTAACGGAACCAAGGGATATGGGGAGAAAGCAGGAACGGGGCACTGATACTGGATGATCGGCCATGACTCAAAGGGCCGAATGGCCTATTCCTGCACCTATTTTCTATGTTTCTACTGCAACCTCCAAATAAGCTCTGAACTAGAGGCATTGCTTTTATCTTTTTGCACTATTATTGTTTGTTTGTTGTTTTATGTTTGTGTGTGTGTAAGGAAACCGAAGCACCTGGAGAAAACACACGTGGCCAGGAGGAGAATGTACAAACTCCTGTAAAGACAGCACCCGTAGTCAGGATCGAACCCGGGTCCCTGACTCTGTAAGGCAGTAACTCTACCGCTGCGCCACCGTACCACCGCTGAATTATAAACCTTGGTCTAAACTTTACAATTTCTCAGCCTAGTTGGTTAGGATCCTGACGTACATAATAAATCCAGCCAGGCACCTTCAAATCCTAAATAACCCAGGATATACTGGAAGAATTCAGCAGGTTACGACACAAAATCTTGGCTCAGTTTCTCCACGGACGCTGCCTGACCTGCTGAGTATTTCCAGCCAAAAGAAGAGACAAAGTGCTAGAGCCACCTGGAGCATTGCGTACAGTTTTGGTCTCCTAATCTGAGGAAAGACATTCTTGCCATAGAGGGAGTACAGAGAAGGTTCACCAGACTGGTTCCTGGGATGTCAGGACTTTCATATGAAGAAAGACTGGATAGACTCGGTTTGTACTCGCTAGAATTTAGAAGATTGAGGGGGGATCTTATAGAAACTTACAAATTTCTTAAGGGGTTGGACAGGCTGGATGCAGGAAGATTGTTCCCGATGTTGGGGAAGTCCAGAATAAGGGGTCACAGTTTAAAGATAAGGGGGAAATCTTTTAGGACCGAGATGAGAAAAACATTTTTTTTCCACACAGAGAGTGGCCAATCTGTGGAATTCTCTGCCACAGAAGGTAGTTGAGGCCAGTTCATTGGCTATATTTAAGAGGGAGTTAGATGTGGCCCTTGTGGCTAAAGGTATCAAGGGGTATGGAGAGAAGGCAGGTACAGGATACTGAGTTGGATGATCAGCCATGATCATATTGAATGGCGGTGCAGGCTCGAAGGGCCGAATGGCCTACTCCTGCACCTATTTTCTATGTTTCTATGTCAGGCAGCATCTCTGGAGAACGCAGGTGGGTGGCAAAGTTTCGGGTCACCTGCGTTGATGAACAAGCTGCCAGAGGAGGTAGTTGAGGCTGGGACTATCGCAACATTTAAGAAATAGTTAGACAGGTACATGGATAGGACAGGTTTGGAGGGATATGGACCAGACGCAGGGACTAGTGTAGCTGGGACATGTTGGCCAGTGTGGGCAAGTTGGGCCGAAGGGCCTGTTTTCACTAACTGCAGGGAATGTTGCCCATTTGACGGCAGAGGGGAAAAGCTGCAAATCGCTCTCCACTGACTCTCGAATTCCATGTAACATAAACACAGGAAGAAATTTGGAAATCCCCGTCGAAGTTAACGCACGCACATTGCAACCTCATGAATCCACATTCAAACCTTTTCTTCCCCACCGCCACCAACTGTAAGCGAATAGTTTCTGAAGTCTTGGGGCAGGTGTTTCCTGCGTTTGTCCACCCCGTCTGCCATCCCGCTGAGAATCTGACTGAGACTAACCCGAGTTTGAGGCGTTTGCCACCGGCCGGGATTAGACACACAAAAATGCTGGAGTAACTCAGCGGGACAGGCAGAGTCCTCGTCTCTGGAGAGAAGGAACGGGCGAGAAGTTTCGGGTCGAGACCCTTCTTCAGACCTTCTATTCCTTCTCTCCAGAGACGTTGACTCTGCCTGTCCCGCGGAGTTACTCCAGCACTTTTGCGTCTTATCTTCAGTGAAAACCGGCACCTGCAGTTCCTTCCGACCCGCACACCGGGGAGTTTCAGCTCAAAATGTTATAATACCGGTAGCCGAACGGTAATATTTTCACTGAAAGAGTTCGCCCTTTAATCTCGCTCACTGAACCTTTCACGAAAATAATAGCACCTTCCCAAAGCCACAACAAGCTGCAGCCCGGCTGACAATGACGCTCGAAGCCTGGCTGCTCCTCACTGCAATTTCTATTGTGTGTAAATTGCAACAATGATTCGTCTCATTGCATTGCACCGCCTCCTACAACCTTCCCCGGTGTTTGTGCAGCTTTCCGCCGGTATCAATCTCACGGTACACGCGAATACTCCGTATGTAGCCACATGCACACGCACACACCGAATCTCCCTCTCCTCCATCTCTCTCCCCCCACTCTCTCCCCCATCTCCCCCCCCCCCCCCCCCTCTCTCCCCCATCTCTCTCCCCCGCCACTCTCTCTCACCCCCCACCCCACCCTCTCTGCAGAAAAAAAAAGTCTGTGGAATTCTCTGCCTCAAGAGGCCGGTTCTCTGGATGCTTTCAAGAGAGAGCCAGATAGGATAGTGGAGTCAGGGGATATGGGGAGAAGGCAGGAACAGGGGTACTGATTGGGGATAATCAGCCATGATCACATTGAATGGCGATGCTGGCTCGAAGGGCCGAATGGCCTACTCCTGCACCTATTGTCTATTGTCTATTGAAACATAGAAGATAGGTGCAGGAGTTGGCCATTCGGCCCTTCGAGCCGGCACCGCCATTCAATATGATCACGGCTGATCATCCAAAATCAGTACCATCGTTCCTGCCTTCTCCCCCATATCCCTTGATTCCGTTAGCCCAAAGAACCAAATCTAACTAGGCATATATACAGAATCAATAACCCCACCCTACGTTTCCTTATCGCCGTCTACTTTGATCTATCGTTTTCGCACCTCACCCTTTCATATCTCCAGACTCCCACTCCCCCGACCTTCGGTCTGAGGAAGGGTCTCGACCCGAAACGGTGGCCATTCCTTCTCTCCAGAGATGGTGCCCGAGTTACTCCAGCATTTTGAGTCTAACCACACCCAGAAACTGCCCGCTGCAGGGAAGCCAGTGAGATTAAGTCAATAAACTGACTGACTTCGATTGACAAACGAGAATCTACACGAGTGTGGATGTCAGTAATTAATTTTCAACTTTGCGTTAATATCTATTAAGACGCCGGTCACCTTGTCGCCTCAAACATCCCCATCCCTCAAAACAAAACGATTCTTTTTGCTGTACAGACTGAAATGTCGACTGTGAAATGTCGAAATATCTCCAGAAATACATCGGTTTGATACATCAGCTCAGTGTTAAAACTCGGCTCCGATGAAGGGTCTCAACCCGAAACGTCACCCATTCCTTCTCTCCAGAGATGCTGCCTGTCCCGCTGAGTTACCTCCTACACATCCTTGCCGTAATTTCTCTCTCTCTCTCTCTCTCTCTCTCTTTCTCTCTCTCTCCCCCCCCCTCCCTCTCTCTCCCCTCCCTCTCTCTCTCTCTCTCTCCCGCTCTCTCTCCTCTCCCCCCTCCCCTCTCTCCTCTCTCTCTCTCCTCTCTCTGTCTCTCCTCCCCTCCTCTCTCTCTCCCACTCTCCTCTCCTCTCTCTCTCTCCCTCTCTCTCTCTCCCTCTCTCTCTCTCCCCCCCTCTCTCTCCCCCTTCCCTCTCACGTTCTCAGGACCCTACGGGTCTCCCCCTCTCTCCCTCTTCCCCCTCTTTTTGTCTCTCTCTGTCCCCTCTCTCCCCCTCTCTCTCTCCCCCCTCTCTCTCTCTCTCTCTCTCTCCCTCCCCCCCCCTCCTCTCTCTCTCCTCCCCCCCCCCCCCCCTCCCCTTCCCTCTCCCTCCCCCCCCCCCCTCCCCTCCCCTCCCCTCCCCCCCCTCCCCTCCCCACCTCTCCCTCTCTCCCCCTCCCCCTCTCTCTCCCTCCCCCTCCCCACACCCTCCGCTCCGTCACCAGAGATGTCGGAACACGGTTAATATGCATTACTTACATGAGGAGATACCAGTCTACAAGACAACGAGCACGTTTGAGAATCCACGCCATGTGGACCGGATTACGCGAAGCAGGCGCCGAAGGAAGACATATATATGTAGATATTTCCAGTACTTTTAATGAATCCCAAAGCAGCAGCAATCCGGGTCCTTGCTGGCATTAATTCTAAAATAGAGACACTGTATTCCACTTGGTCGCACAAGTCAAGTTGCATATTTTTACATTTTTTCCACGTTTTCTGTAGATTGAGAGAGAGAGAGAGAGAGAGATCGCCGTCTAGTACCAGCGGGGCTGGGAGTGCTGCTGGGCGCCGGCTTATTTCTCAATCAGCCAGTGTTTTGGTCGGCTCGCATCAATCACCAGCATCCTTCAAGCGAGCTCCAAGCATCGCCGTGCCCTGCCTGCTGCGATGTGAAACACCACTCCCCCTGGCTGGATGACACATCTGACTGCCTTTGCACAACGGCCACGGTGCTACAGTCTATTCTTCAGGAAGAGCACGGCTCGCCATCCCCTCCCCCTCCATCCTCCTCCTCCATCCTCCTCCCGGGTGCACGGAACGTCCTGCCAGATCTCAGTGTCTCCGCCCTCAGCGCTGATCAGGGACGGAGGGAGGAGGGAGAGAGGGGGGGGGGGGGGGGGGAGGGGGGGAGGGGAAGGGGAGACAGAGAGGGGGGAGAGGGGGGGGGGGGGGGGGGGAGAAAGGGGGGGAGAGGGTGGGGTGGGGGTGAGAGGGGGGGGAGAGGGGGGAGGGAGGGGGAGACAGAGGGGGGAGAGGGAGGGGGAGGGAGGGGGGAGAGAGGGGGGGGGGAGGGGGGAGAGTGTGTGGGGAGGGAGGGGGGAGGGGGGGGGGGGGGGGGGGGGGGGGAGACAGAGGGGGGGGGGGGGGGGGAGAGGGTGGGGGGGGGGGGGGGGAGGGAAAAAGGGGGGGGGGGGGGGGGGGGGGGGGGGAGGGGGGGGGAGAGAGAGGGGGAGGAGGGAGGGGGAGACAGAGGGGGAGAATGTGGGGAGGGAGGGGGAGACAGAGTGGGGGGGGGGAGGGAGGGGGGGCAGAGGGGGAAGACCCCTTTCCCTCCCTCTCACTCAATGGAGGGAGTGGAGGATAGAGGGGGGGAGGGAGGGAGGCTGTGAGAGAGGGGGGGGGAGAGTGTGGGGAGGGAGGGGGGAGACAGAGGGGGGAGGGAGGGGGGCGTAGGGGGGTGGAGGAGGGGGGGCGGAGGGAGACGGGGGGGCTACACGACCATAGAGGGGACAGGGAGAGATCTTTGGGGGGAGGGAGTGGGGGAAGGGGGAAATAAGGGGAGACAGAGGGGAGGGGGAAAGAGTGTGAGAGAGTGGGGTAGAAGGGGAGAGGAGAGAGGGGAGAGAGGTGAGTGGAGGGGAAAGAGGAGGGAAGACCCCTTTCCCTCCCTCTCACTCAATGGGCAGCGCCTGAGGGTGGACCTGCTGTGACCCCTCCTTGACCCCCGACTCTGGCCCCGCCCCCTGACATGCGGACCTGGGCGTAGACGGCTGAGGGGAGGGGGCGTGGCTATAAACAGCTACACGACCACAGACCCACGATCTTTGACCACGACCCTGTGCAAAGGTGGGTTTAGCTGCGGGACTGGGTTTGTCATTGTGACTCCCACCCAGGTACAAGGAGCAGCTTCGTTGTGCATGCTTTCCAATGTCAAACCCGACAACCGTGGGCGCCTCTGCTGAGTCACACGCTAAAAACAGGCAGACTTTTAGGTTTGAAGTGCCATGTTACAGAATATAAAGCGGACGGAATAGATATTCCCACGGAATGACACAACGTGTAGGAATCCGAGAACAAGCTGCTAACCTATTTAGAAGATAGATACACGCTGGGGAAAAAAAATCACCAGCGAACTATTTGCTATTTTCCTCCAGCCTTTCTCGTGGGACAAACTTTATAATTGAACCTTCTGCTTTTAAAGGGACGGGAAACAGACTGGAATATTAGCAACACGCAGCCAAATTACATTTAATCTACGGATCACCCCCTCTTCTGCTTCATGTGCTAATCCATTGTAACATTTTAAGGTTTGCAGCTACATTGCCGTTCATTCTAACTGATAAGGTCAACACTGTCTGAAGAAGGGTTTCGGCCCGAAACGTTGCCTATTTCCTTCGCTCCATAGATGCTGCTGCACCCGCTGAGTTTCTCCAGCTTTTCTGTGTAACCTTCGATTCTCCAGCATCTGCAGTTCCCTCTTTAACAAGGTCAACACTGTATCCGTTTGCAAAAGTAATGTATTCTGTGTTGGAAAGATTACTGTCTGGTGGGAACAAAGAGCTAAATCTAACTAAATCTTGGCCTTCAATGCCTTCTGTGACGAAGAATTCCACAGATTCACAACACTCTGGGTGAAAACGTTTTTCCTCATCTCAGTCCTAAATGACCTATCTACCCCCTTATTCTTAAACTGTGACCCTTGGTTCTGGACTTCCCCAACATCGGGAACATTTTTCCTGCATCTAGCCTGCTAAGCCTTTAATATATTTCTATAAGATTGCCTCTCATCCTTCTAAATTCCAGCGAATACAAGCCCAGTCGATCCATTCTTCCATCATATGTCAGAAATAGACCACTTGGCCGCTTCTGCCTTGTGCCTTCATCGGTCTCTGAAAGCAAAAATCTGAAGGTGGGGCATTTTGTGCGATTGAACTAAATTTAAAATATTGCCCTCAGTTCCGGCCTCCACACTGCAGGAAGGATGTGGAGGCTTTGGGGAGGATGCAGAAGAGATTTACCAGGATTTTTGGCAGAGGCCTATCAAAACCTCCCCATCTCATAAATTCATAAGTGATAAGAACAGAATTAGGCCATTCGGCCCATCAAGTTGACTTTGCAATTCAATCATTGCTGATCTATTTTTCCCTTTCAACCCAATTCTCCTGCCTTCTCCCCACAACCCCTGACACCCTTACTAATCAAGAATCTGTCAATCTCCACCTTAAAAATATCCAGTGACTTGGCCTCACTGATTCACCACCCACTGTTCAAATAAAATCCTCCTCATCACTTTTCTAAAGGTACGTCCTTTTATTCTGAGACTGTGCCCTCTGGTCCTAGACTCTCCCTCTAGTAGAAGCATCCTCTCCACATTCACTATATCCAAGCCTTTCGCTGTTCAGTAAGTTTCAATGTGGTCCCTCTCCTGTATTGCGCTGTGCTTTGTCCTGCCCATCTCCTCACCTATGCTTTCATCTCCCCCCCTCCCCCCCCCCCCCTCATTCCCCCCCCCCCCCTCTCTCCCCCCACCCTAGCAATCAATCTGAAGAATGGTCCTAACCCAAAACATCAACTTTCCATGTTCTCCATGGAGGTTGCCCGACCCAACTTTAATACAAATAACTGGAGTAACTCAGTGGGACAGGCAGCATCTCTGGAGAGATGGAATGGGTGATGTTTCGGGTCAAGACCCTTCTTCAGATTGGTTAGGGACAAGGGTAACGAGAGATATAGACGATGATGTGGAGAAATAAAGAGCTATGAATGAACGATATGCAAAAAAGTAGCAACGTTAAAAGAAACAGGCCATTGTTAGGTGTTTGTTGGGTGAAAACGAGATGCTGGTGCGACTTGGGTGGTGGAGGGATAGAGAGAGTGCCGGGGCTACTTGAAGTGAGGGAAATCAATATTCATACCACTGGGCTGTAAGCTACCCAAGCGAAATATGAGGTGCTGCTCCTCCAATTTGCATTTAGCCTCACTCTGACAATGGAGGAGACCAAGGACAGAAAGGTCCGTGTGGGAATGGAGAAGGAGAATTAAAGTGTGCCTGACCTGCTGAGTTACTCGACCATGTTGTATCTTTTCCTTACCAGGATATTGCCGGAAATGAAAAGTATTAGCTGCAAGGAGAGGTTGGACAAACATGGAATGGTTTCGCTGGAATGGCGAAGACTGAGAGGCAATCCAATAGAATTTTATAAAAGGGAAGACAAGCATTGATAGGGGAGATGTGTTCAAGAAGGAACTGCAGATGCTGGAAAATCGAAGGTACACAAAAATGCTGGAGAAACTCAGCGGGTGCGGCAGCATCTATGGAGCGAAGGAAATTGGCGACGTTTCGGGCCGAAACCCTTCTTCAGACTGATAGGAGGGTTGCGGGGAGAAGGAAGGGGGTGTCTCCTCCCATCCCTCAGCCCTCAGGCTCCTCCTCCTTTTTTTTCCTTCTCCCCGCCACCCCCTATCAGTCTGAAAAAGGGTTTTGGCTCGAAACGTTGCCTATCTCCTTCGCACACAATGAGTTTCTCCAGCATTTTTGTGTACCTTTGATAGGAGAGATAGATTATTTTCCCCCCAGGGTGGAAATGTCAAAAATAGAGGGTGAAGGTTAAGGTGAGATGCGGTACGTTTTAAGAGTCAAGTGTGTTTTGTGGTCATATATCCCAGACTACGGAGAGTCGGTATGTCAAGGAGGACTATCTCGCACTTCTACAGTTGCACAGTAGAGAGCACACTGACCGGTTGCATCATGGCTTGGTTCAGCAACTCGAACGGCCAGGAGCAGAAACAAATGCAGAAAGTTGTGACCACTGCCCAGTCCATCATCTGCTCTGACCTCTCCACCATCGAAGGGATCTATCGCAGTCACTGCCTCAAAGAGGCTGCCAACATCATCAAAGACCCATACAGTCCTGGTCACACACTCATCTCTCCGTTGCCATCGGGAAGAAGGTAGAGGAGTATGAAATCTGGAACATCCAGGTTCAGGAACAGCTTCTTCCCCACGGCCATCAGGCTATTAAACACAACATCAAACAAGCTCTGAACAACAACAGTATTATCATTACTATGGCACTTTATCTGTTTATTTATTGGTCTATGGTCTATAGACACACTGAACTTTTATCTCCTGTTCTGTATAACGTTTACTATATTCTGTTGTGCTGCAGCAAGCAAGAATGTCATTGTCCTATCTGGGACACATGACAATAAAACTTTCTTTACTCTTGAATAATGGCATTCTAACTTCTCTGTATACAGATAATGGTAGGTGCCTGGATGCATAGCCAGAAGAGATGGAAGAATAGAATAGAATGCCATTTATTGTCATTCAAACAGACATGGTTCGGACAAAATTTCGTTCCTGCAGTCAAAGCATCAAAAAAAAACCAAGACACACAATTAACACAATTTACATAATTAACACAATTTACATAAACATCCATCACAGTGAATCTCCAAACACCTCCTCACCACAACACGCAAACTGACAATGCTTAAGAGGTACTCAGAAAGACATATGGACCTGCAGGGGATTAAGGAACCATGTGTAGGCTGTTGGGAATGGTTCAATTGGTCAGCGCAGACAAGGTGGGCCAAAGGGCTGTTCCTGTGTTGTGCTCTTCAATGGTCTATATAACTGAAAACGTGCGATCAAATGCAAAGAGCTTAGTGCAAGGCACATTAGGACAATAATAAACTGTTTAAGGCATGACAGGGTGGCACAGAGTTGCGTCCTTATAGCTCGCTTGCAGCGCTGGAGACCCAGGTTCAATCCCGACTGAGGGGGCTGTTTGAATGTTCTCTCCGTGGCCAACGTGGGTTTTCTCCGAGATCTTCGGTTTCCTCCCACAGTGTGTTGTATCATGGTTAATATGAACAAGGAACTGTTCATAACAGGAATTATATAAACAAGGAACTATGTAAACAAGGAACTGTTTCTAGAAGGAGCCTTTAACTGTGTCAAAGGTTATGGGGAGAAGGCAAGAGGATGGGGATGGGAGGGAAAGATAGATCAGCCGTGAGTGAATGGGGAAGGGGACGCGATGGGCTGAATGGCCTAACTCTGCTCCTATGATGTATGAACTTACGAATTTATGAACAAATTTATGAACACATATTAAGTTCCATTCTGTTTGTAGTTTGTTTGGTTGTTTGTTTGTTTGTCTTTTTGCACAAAGTCCGCGAGCATTGCCATTTTCCATTTCACTGCACATCTCGTATGTGTATGTGACGAATGAACTGGACTCGACTTGACTTGAAACTGGCTTAGAATGGAATTTGACTGATAGCTTCTTTCCTGAAGGTAACACAAAGCAGGCATAACCACATCTTGACATTCCACCTATGGTGGCAGCCAAGAACCTTATCAACCAGACAGGAGAGAAAACGAAGACACTGTTAGTACTAGGAAGAATCTGTCAAAGGGAATCTGGAGAATTGCAGTTGTTTGAATCGGTTTACTTTGAACGACAGGATTTATGAAACTGACCAATATAGAGATGATCATAACCAAATATAGGAAAAAAATGGAGATTATATCACACAGTTATAAACAGGCAGTGTTATCAGCAATCTATTGAATTGTGGCCAGAATAATAAATATGAACAATTAAAGGCATGCTTTCATATCTGGAACCATCTGGGTGGCACAGAAGTGCAGCGGTAGAGTTGTTGCCTTACAGTGGCATAGACCCAGGGCCGATCCTGACTACGGGTGCTGTCTTTTTGTAGTTTATTCGTTCTCCCTGTGACCGAGTGGAGTTTCACTGGATGCTCCGGTTTCCTCCCACACTCCAAAGACGTACTGGTTTGTAGATTAATTGGCTTTGCTAAAAATTGTAAATTGTCCCAAGAGTGTGTAGGATAGTGTTAGTGTACGGGGACCACTGATCGCCACGGACTTGGTGGGTCGATGGGCCTGTTTCCATGCTGTGTCTCTAAACTAAACTAAATTATGGTAAACAAAGAAACATAGAAAATAGGTGCAGGAGTAGGCCATTCGGCCCTTCGAGCCTGCACCGCCATTCAATATGATCATGGCTGATCATCCAACTCAGTATCCCGTACCTGCCTTCTCTCCATACCCCCTGATCCCTTTAGCCACAAGGGCCACATCTAACTCCCTCTTAAATATAGCCAATGAACTGGCCTCAACTACCTTCTGTGGCAGAGAATTCCAGAGATTCACCACTCTCTGTGTGAAAAATGTTTTTCTCATCTCGGTCCTAAAAGATTTCGCAAAAATCATCTCTTGCCACTTGCAGTCTAGTGCCAGCCAGGAGTTAATTAGGATGTTTAAGAAGGAACTGCAGATGCTGGTAAATCGAAGGTAGACAATAATGCTGAAGAAACTCAGTGGGTGAGGCAGCATCTATGGAGCGAAGGAAATAAATGCTGCCTCACCTGCTGAGTTTCTCCAGGGATTAAACAGGAGGTGCTTTCATGTATTAATTGTTTCAGGACATAAGGCAGGTACCTGAAATACCTGAATACTGTCTGAAGAGGGGACCCGATCCAAAACATCACCTATCCATATTATCCAGTGATGCCGCCTGATGCACTGAGTTACTCCTGCAGAAGGAATGGATGACATTTCGGGTCAAGACCCTTCTGCAGACCGCCAAGTTAGTTGGGCAGAACATTGGTAGCTTCATTTAGCACAGAGGATGGGGAAGTAATGTTTTTGGGGAGATGCCACTTGTCCAGGGAGTACACAGTAAACTGAACGGAATGCAATGGCATGGAAGAGCAAAGCGATGTTAAAGCAGAAACACGGAACTGTAGATGGTGGTTTGCAAAAGAAGGCACAGAGTGCTGGAGTGGCTCAGCAGATCAGGCAGCATCCCTGGAGAACGTGGATAGGTGATATTTCGGGTTGGGAGCCTTCTTCAGATTGATAGCAGGGGTGGGGGAGGGGGGGTAGAAAGCTAGAAGAGTGGAGCGGCAAGACAAAGTATGGCGGGTCACAGGAAACGCAAGCGAGGGGCTGTTCTGATAGGGAGATGGCTGAACAAATACCACCTATCCATGTTATCACACAGAGAGTTGTGAGTCTGTGGAATTCTCTGCCGCAGAGGGCGGTGGAGGCCGGTTCTCTGGATACTTTCAAGAGGGAGCTAGATAGGGCTCTTAAAGATCAGGGGATTTGGGGAGAAGGCAGGAACGAGGTACTGATTGGGGATGATCAGCCATGATCGCATTGAATGGCGGTGCTGGCTCGAAGGGCCGAATGGCCTACTCCTGCACCTACTGCCTATTGATAAAGCCCAGAGACGCTGCCCGACATGCTGAGCTACTCCACCCAACGTGCCTTTCCTTGGCAGACCAGCATCTGCAGTTCCTTATCTCCACGAGTTACTCCAGCACTTTGTCTTTTGTAAATCAACGTCTGCAGTTCCTCATGTCTCCATCTGAAATAATCTTGTGTGGTAACATCCAGCAGCTCAGTGTAGATTGAAAGAATAGTTCCCAGGCTAGAGTCTGAAGGAGGTACAAGGAACTGCAGGTACCGGAATCTTGAGCAAAACACAAAGTGCTGGAGGAACTCAGCAGGTCAGTCAGCTGCTAAGGAGGGATAAAATATAGGCAAAAGCTAACAATGGCCTGTTTCCTTGGTCATCGTTACTTTTTTGCATATCTTTCATTCATTGTTCCTTATCTCTCTGCCTCACCGTCTATATCGCTCGTATCCCTTGCCCCTCACCCACAGACTGAACAAGGGTCTCGACCCGAAACATCACTTATTCCCTTCCCCCCCCCCCCCCCCCCCCCCCCCCCCGACCAGCTGTGTTCCTCCAGCTTTTTGTGTCTAACTGCAGAGGTTGGTTTCCCTTCCTGTCTTCTCCCTACAACTGCAATCAGTCTGAAGAAGGGTCCCGAGCTGAAACATCGTCTGCTGCAGACGATGTTTCAGCTCGGGACCCTTCTTCAGACTGATTGCAGTTGGAGGGAGAAGGCAGGAAGGTACTTCCAGCTTGCGGTTCAGGGTTCAGACGTGACCATATAAATCTGTTTGCCCTTATTTGCATTTACTTGCAGAGCAGAGGGTGGGGGGAGGGGGAGGGGGGAGGAGGAGGGGAGGCAAGAGCAAAGAGGGACCATTGGGACTATATTGAATACTTTTGTAACTACGTCAGGTGCCTTGGCATACTATGCAAAACAACAAACTTCACTGTACCAAGTACATGTGGCAATAAAGTACCATTCGATCAATCTCCTACAGGAGACAAACTCTAAGGGGTTGATGGTCAATTGCAATCATTGCCACCTACTGAATGAACGCACACACAGAAACTTCAAGCAAATTTCCACGCCATTATATCTTACCAAAATATATTTTTTTGAAATATGCAACGCAATTCATTTCACTCTCTGGACTGATTCCAAATTAAAATGTCTAAAGTGCATAGCAAGGAGACACAAATACATCTTTGAGCTATTTTAGTACATAACATTTCTACAGGCATCGAGACCAGGGTAAATATTACTGAGCGCCTGCAGATAGTGCTTCCACGCGAGTGGGTTAACATCTGGTGAGCGTTTGACGGCAATGGGCCTGTGCTCGCTGGAGTTTGGAAGGATGAGGGGGGACCTCATTGAAACTTAACCGAATAGTGAAAGGCTTGGATAGAATGGAATCCGGTGAGGATGTTTCCAGGGGCGGCAGTGTCTAGGACTAGAAGTCATAGCCTCAGAATTAAAGGACTTTCATTTTAGGAAGGAGATGATGAGTTTATTTAGTTGGAGGGTGGTGAATCTGCGGAATTCATTGCCACAGAAGGCTGTGGATGCCAAGTCAATGGATATTTTTAAGGCAGAGATAGATAGATAGGGTGTCGGGGGTTATGGGGAGAAGGCAGGAGAATGGGGTTAGGGGGGAAAGATAGATCAGCCATGATTGAATGGCGGAGTAGACATGATGGGCCAAATTACCAAATTCGGCTCCAATCACATAACCTTATGACCTTGTGAGTGTACATTGGAAAGGAAACAAACTTTGGGGTGTCAAACCACCCCTTAATGTCTTTTAGTGCAATTTTTCCTTTTATTTAACACTTTATATATTTAGGGAATCTGCAATGCTTCTCCCACCACCCCCCATCTACAGATACCCAGACTGTACAATGTGCAAATTTAAATACCCTGTAAACATTACTGAAATAACATGAACCAGCAAACTCATCTCCCTTATAAATCGAGGATGGCTGAGTCTTCGTTGCATTGTCGCTTTCAGATTCCTGATCAACATTCATTGCTTTTCCCTACTCCCTTTGAAAATCCACTTGCTAAGGATTGACATTATTCCCAAGCACGTTTAATATGTTGGAGGTTTTTTTGTTGGGGGTGGGATCTATATGGTCACCTGGATATCTGACATCCATTGTTTTTAAAAAGAAATGTTGAAGACAAGTGTGAGATCCGAGATCCTCATCGAGGATAGAAGATGGAGGTCTCTTCCCATGGTCTCTGCGTGCTGTGGACACTGTTGGCCGCGGATTTGGGTCACAAGCTCGGATTATACTTGGTCTTTCTCGCTCTTTCCCAAATGTTCCCTGTAAGCAGCGGGTAAGGTGTTGAAGAGGACCTCTTCCACCACCAGGCCCCCTTGCTTCAGGTTGCAGTTGCTGAGTTCCATGGGCAGCACTTCCAACTGGTTGCTCAGGAGTTCGAGGTACACAAGGTTGACCAGCTCGCCCACCAGTGGAGAGAGCACCGTCAGGCCGTTATTGCTCACAAGTAGCGTCCGCAGGTTCTTGCACGAAAACAGTCCGTCTGGTAACGCTTCCAGCTGCGAAAAGAACATCAAGATGAGCTTTCGTTTTGGTTTTCAGTTTTTTAGTTTTAGTTTTGAAGAAACGGGCCCTTCGGCCCGCCGAGTCCGTGCCGGCCAGCGATCCCCACACGTAAACAAATTGTCCTCCTACACACACACCAGGGACAATTTACAGAAGCCAATTAAGCTACAAACCCGCACATCTTTGGGGATGTGGGAGGAAACCGGGGCACCTGGAGAAAACCCATGCAATCACAGAAGTGGTCCATGGCGTTCCACTGGCGAGGCAGGATTACGGTCAGTTCAAAATCCTGAGAGTTATTGGGACGTAGCTGCTCAGGAACAGCTTGTTCCCTTCTGTTATCAGCCTTCTGAATGATCCTTCCATAAGCTAGTGTTATGTCATAGCAAAAGGATTTGAGTATAGGAGCAGGGAGGTTCTATTGCAGTTGTACAGGGTCTTGGTGAGACCACACCTGGAGTACTGCGTACAGTTTTGGTCTCCGAATCTGAGGAAAGACATTCTTGCCATAGAGGGAGTACAGAGAAGGTTCACCAGACTGATTCCTGGGATGTCAGGACTTTCATATGAAGAAAGACTGGATGGACTCGGCTTGTACTCGCTGGAATTTAGAAGATTGAGGGGGGATCTTATAGAAACTTACAAAATTCTTCAGGGGTTGGACAGGCTAGATGCAGGAAGATTGTTCCCGATGTTGGGGAAGTCCAGGACAAGGGGTCACAGTTTAAGGATAAGGGGGAAATCTTTTAGGACCGAGTTGAGAAAAACATTTTTCACACAGAGAGTGGTGAATTTCTGGAATTCTCTGCCACAGAAGGTAGTTGAGGCCAGTTCATTGGCTATATTTAAGAGGGAGTTAGATGTGGCCCTTGTTGCTAAAGGGTTCAGGGGGTATGGAGAGAAGGCAGGTACAGGATACTGAGTTGGAAGATCAGCCATGATCATATTGAATGGCGGTGCAGGCTCGAAGGGCTGAATGGCCTCCTCCTGCACCTATGTTCTATGTTTCTATGTTGTTCAATTCACCTCTACCCAAGTGACGTTGGACCTATGAACGCCGATTTCGAGGAACTCCCCCCCCCCCTCGGGTTCAGAGTGTTTAAGCTTCTCAGGGCCCCAGGAGGTAACGGTTCCCATCTCCGCACAAACTGGGAGAAAGGGTGCCCGGGAACACTCAAGTGCAGCTCAGGAAATTGGAATCCGAGCATTGACAAAAATGAAAAAAAAAATCAGGAGTAACTTGGAAGCGAGCAATCTATAATTGTTAAAAAATAGGACAGAGGAGTTCCAGAAAACAAAAAGTACAAGCGTTTGAAAAGAGAAACACACTGGCTGAGAAGAATACCAGGAAATTGTGATAAAAGTTGGCATTTTAGCAAAATCAGCGTCTTATGTCATGTTGCTCTGGTCAGTTGATGGTCCATGGGGAATGTGGAATTCTCTGCCACAGAAGGCAGTGGAGGCCAATTCACTGGATGTTTACAAGAGAGAGAGCTAGATTTAGCTCTTAGGGCTAAAGGAATCAAGAGATATGGGGAATTTTTTGGAGTTGCATGCAATATGATGATATATCGGGAGAGGTTGAGCAGAGCAGGCTAGGACTTTATTCCTTGGAGAGCACGAGGATGAGGGGTGATCTTATAAAAGCGTATGTTCATGAGAGGAATAGATTGGGTAAATGCGCAGAGCCTTTTGCCAGCTCACTCTCTGCATTAAAAATATCCATCGACTTGGCCTCCACAGCTATCTGTGGAAATGAATTTCACAGATTCACAACCCTAAAGACTAAAGAGATTCCACCTCATCTCCTTTCTAAAGGTAGGTCCTTTTATTCTGAGGCTATGGCCTCTGGTGCTAGACTCTCCCACTAGTGGAAACATCCTCTTGTGGCGGGTCCTAAGGGTCGTGCCATCATACTGCCGAACCCCTCGGCACAGGAGTGGTGCAGTCCGGAGGCGGGGTTTAAAAGGCAGGGGTTTGGGTGCCATCTTTCTCTGGTTTCGTCTTCCCTTCAACCGGGAGGAATATAATAAAGGTGCTTCTCAAAACACTGGACTTCGTGCCTCCTTTCGAGACCCACGCACCACATTGGTGACCCCGACGTGATTCGAACACGCAGCCTTCTGATCTGGAGTCACGCACCACACTCTACATTCTCTCTATCCAGGCCTTTCACTATTCAGTAAATTTCAATAAGGTGTCCCCTCATCCTTCTAAACTCCATCGAGTATAGACCAAGTGCCATCAAACGCTCATCATATGTTAACCTGATCATTCCTGGGATCGTTCTCGTAAACCTCCTCTGGACCCTCTACAATGCCAACACATCCTTCTACAGATACGGGGCCAAAAACTGCTCACAATACTCCAAATGTGGCCACACCAGTGCTTTAAGTCAAGGACTGCTCTCACCCCAACCACAGACTGTTTACCCTCCTGCCATCCGGGAGGCGCTACAGGTCTCTCCGTTGCCGGACCAGCAGGTCCAGGAACAGCTTCTTCCCTGCGGTTGTTACACTACTCAACACTCGGTGATTGGTAGCTCGGTGATTGCCAATCAACCCCCCCTCCCCGGACACTCCTTCCACCAGGAAGAAAATAATTGCACTACTATGACTGTATGCACGTAAATATAATTATTTATTGCTTATATTCTATGTCGCTCTTCTAGGGAGATGTTAACTGCATTTCGTTGTCTCTGTACTGTACACTGCACAATGCCAATAAAGTTTGAATCGGAATCTGAATCGGAATCTGAATCTGAATTTATGCAGCCTCAATTTTTAAATTCTCAGGTTTTAAATTCTAGTCATCTCGAAATGCTAACATTGCATTTGTCTTCCTTACTACCCATTCGACTTGCAAATTCACTTTTTGGGTATCCTGCACCAACACTCCCATTGTATCTCCGACTAGTGAATTCTCACCCCATTTAGAAAATGGTCTAGGCCTTTATTGCTACTAGGGCAGCACAGTGGCATGGTGGTAGAGCTGCAGTGGCAGCGACTCAGGTTCGATCCTGACTACAGGTGCTGTCTGTACAGAGTTTGTACTTTCTCCCCCATGACAACCCTGTGGGTTTTCTCTGGGTGCTCCGGTTTCCTACCACAAAGACGTTCAGGTTTGTAGGCTAATTGGCTTAGAAAAAATTGTAAATTGTCCCTGGTGTGTGTAGGATGGTGTTAGTGTGCGGGGATCGCTGGTCGGCATGGACTCGGTGGGCCGAAGGGCGTTTTTCTCGGAGAAAAAGGGCTGTATCTCTGAAAAAGAATACTATCAAAATGCACGACTCCACACTTTGCTATGCTGTAGCTATCTGCCACTTCTTTGCCCACTCTCCCTACCTGTCCAAGTCCCTCTGCAGAGTTGCCGCCTTCTCTACACTACCTGATCCTCCGCTTTTCTTCGTACCAGCTGCAAACACGGCCACAAAGCCTTCAATTCCCCCATCCATATCATTGATATACAACGTGAAGAATAGTGGCCCCAACACCGACCCCTGCGAGACTCCTTCTGGACTATTACCTGGTTCTTCATGTGAATAGCGATCTGACTCTAAAGGGCCTGTCTCACAATGCGAGTTTACCCAAGAGCTCTCCCGAGTTAAAAAAAAAAATCAAACTCGTGGTGAGTACGTAGAATGTACGTAGCGGGTACGTCGGAGCTCGGGACGTCTCTTAGCGGCTCGTAACGCTAGCGGCAGGTACTCGGGAAACAGCGGAAACTCGTGAAGTTTTTTCAACAGTGTGAAAAATTTACAAGAGTAGAAAAATACTCGTGAAGAAGTACCACGAGTTTGATTTTTTTTTTTAACTCGGGAGAACTCTTGGGTGAACTCGCATCGTGAGACAGGGGCTTAATAAACCTTTTCCAACGAATACACTTCTTCGTCACTGTGAAGTTTCTTCAAAGAGGCAGAGGCTACTGATGTGAAACATTTAAATTGCCCTGAGAAGTGAGAGGAATCGATGGGGCGAATGCACAGAGTCTTTTACACGGAGTATGGGAATCAAGAACCTGAGGACGTAGCTTTAAGGTAAGAGGAGGAAGATTTAATCAGAACCTTTGATATTTGATATTTTTTCAAAATTAATCAAAATAAAACTGGTACCAAAACCAGAATGGATTATTTTTGGAATATCGGAAGGTAACCCTGAACTAAACGTGTTTCAGAAGAATTTATTTAATTACGGGCTAATAATGGGAAAAAAAGCTTATACTTAAATTCTGGAAAAATGCGCCCACACCAACAATAAAAATGTGGATATCAAATATGTTTGAAACATTACATCTGGAAGAGATGAGATTCCTCTTAGCAGGTAAAGCAGACCAATTCCAAAAGACGTGGTCTATGTTTCTGGACCTATTACAAGTATGAGGTGCAATAGTAATTAAAAAAAATAAATAAATAAATAAATGGTATCAGGACCTGATAACGGGAGGTAAAACAACAAAAACAGACTTGGTTGGTAGTCCCCTTTCTGCGGAGTTTAATGTTATAATAGAGCGATTGTTCCTATTTTCTTTTTCTTTCTTTTCTAGGGTCTACTTTCTCACTTTACTTCCTTCTCTAACTTCTTTTCTAAGGGGCTTTCTTTTCCCAACACTCTTGCACTTCACGACTCTTGCACACTTTCTTTACTTTCTTTACTTTCTTTACTTCTATCTTTTTCTTAAAGCTCAAAAAAAAAAATGAAGCGGTACAAAAAATGTATTAAGATATATGTGTTGTGTAGTATTGTAATTTACCGTACTTCTAATAAAAATAAAATTAAAAAAAAAAGAAATAAAAAAAAAAAAAAAAGAACCTTTTTCACTCAGGTGGGTAAATGGAAAGAGCTGCCAGAGAGGGAATTTGAGGCAGTGGATCAGATATTTACTCCTGGTGCTCCGGTTTCCTCCCACATTCCAAAGACGTGCGGGTTTGTGGGTTACTTGGCTTCTGTAAATTGCCTCTAGTGTGTGGCATGTGAAATAAGGATAACATCGAACTAATGTACGGGTGCGGACTCGGTGTGCCCAAGGGCCTGATTCCATGTTGCATCTCTAAACTAAACTAAACATCTTGCACTAAACGTTAATTCCCTTATCGTGTATCTATACCCTGTAAATGGTTCGATTGTATTCATGTAAAATGTTCAACCGGGGTAAGGCCAACTTTGAGGGCATGAGGGAAGGTCTCGCTCAATTTGACTGCAGCAGGGTGTTAGAGGGGAAAGGAATATTGGCCAGTGGGATGTTTTTAAAAGTGTACTGAAGAAAGCTCAGGATATGTACCTCCACGTTAGAGAGAAGGGCAAAGCAGGCAAACATAAGGAAGGTTGGCTGACGAGGGAAATTGAGACGTTAAGCAAAAACAAGAAGGATGCATGGGACAGGTATAGGCAGCTGGGTTCAAGTGTATCTCTGGAGGAGTTTCAGGAACTAAGGAGTAAACTAGAAAAGAAAATCAGAAGGACTTTATGGACTTTAGTAAGGCCTTTGAATGGACTTTAGTAAGGCCTTTGACAAGGTTCCTCATGGAAGGTTGGTTAAGAAGGTTCAACTGTTGGGTATAAATGCAGGAATAGCAAGATGGATTCAACAGTGGCTGAATGGGAGAAGCCAGAGGGTAATGGTGGATGGCTGTTTATCGGGTTGGAGGCAGGTGACTAGTGGGGTGCCTCAGGGATCTGTGTTGGGTCCTTTGTTGTTTGTCATGTACATCAATGATCTGGATGAAGGTGTGGTAAATTGGATTAGTAAGTATGCAGATGATACCAAGATAGGGGGTGTTGTGGATAATGAAGAGGATTTCCAAAGTCTACAGAGTGATTTAGGCCATTTGGAAAAATGGGCTGAAAGATGGCAGATGGAGTTTAATGCTGATAAATGTGAGGTGCTACACCTTGGCAGGACAAATCAAAATAGGACGTACATGGTAAATGGTAGGGAATTGAAGAATACAGTTGAACAGAGGGATCTGGGTATAACCGTGCATAGTTCCTTGAAGGTGGAATCTCATATAGATAGGGTGGTAAAGAAAGCTTTTGGTATGCTAGCCTTTATAAATCAGAGCATTGAGTATAGAAGCTGGGATGTAATGTTAAAATTGTACAAGGCATTGGTGAGGCCAAATCTGGAGT
This sequence comes from Leucoraja erinaceus, assembly GCF_028641065.1. Taxonomy (NCBI): domain Eukaryota; kingdom Metazoa; phylum Chordata; class Chondrichthyes; order Rajiformes; family Rajidae; genus Leucoraja; species Leucoraja erinaceus. The sequence goes on along the minus strand of NC_073386.1, from coordinate 6,722,513 downwards.
ATGGTGTACAATTTTGGTCGCCAAATTATAGGAAGGATGTCAACAAAATAGAGAGAGTACAGAGGAGATTTACTAGAATGTTGCCTGGGTTTCAGCAACTAAGTTACAGAGAAAGGTTGAACAAGTTAGGGCTTTATTCTTTGGAGCGCAGAAGGTTAAGGGGGGACCTGATAGAGGTCTTTAAAATGATGAGAGGGATAGACAGAGTTGATGTGGACAAGCTTTTCCCTTTGAGAATAGGGAAGATTCAAACAAGAGGACATGACTTCAGAATTAAGGGACAGAAGTTTAGGGGTAATATGAGGGGGAACTTCTTTACGCAGAGAGTGGTGGCGGTGTGGAATGAGCTCCCAGTGGAAGTGGTGGAGGCAGGTTCATTGGTATCATTTAAAAATAAATTGGATAGGCATATGGATGAGAAGGGAATGGAGGGTTATGGTACGAGTGCAGGCAGGTGGGACTAAGGGGGAAAAAAATTTGTTCGGCATGGACTTGTAGGGCCGAGATGGCCTGTTTCCGTGCAGTAATTGTTATATGTTATAGAAGGGTAAAAAAGGGTCCAGGAGACAGCTCTGGCGGGTAGCATTAAGGACAATCCCAAAATATTTTATAAATACATAAGGGAGGGGGGGGGAAAGGTAACTAGGGAGAGAGTGGGACCTCTGAGGAATCAAAGCGGTCACCTCTGTCTGGAGCCACAGGAGATAGGCAAGGTGCTAAATGAGTATTTCTCCTCTGTATTTACCGAGGAGAAAGACAGTAGGACGGAGGAAATTGGAGCAGTCACTGGAAGTGTCTTGAGTGCAGTCAGGGTTACCGTAGAAGAAGTACTGAAGGTACTGTCGTGTTTGAAGGTAGATAATCTCCAGGGCCTGATCTGATATATCCAAGGACATTGCGGGAAACTAGAGAGGAAATTGCGGGGGCCCTGGTTGAAATTTATGAGTCAACCTTAAATACAGGAGAGGAGCCGGAAGACTGGAGGGTGGCAAATGTTTTCAAGTGGGGCTGCAGGGAAAATGCTGGGAATTATAGGCCGGTGAGCTTAACATCTGTAGTTGGTAAGTTACTGGAGAGTATTCTGAGGGATAGGATATACAGGCATTTGGATGGGCAAGGGCTGATTAGGGATAGTCAACATGGTTTTGTACGTGGGAGGTCGTGGCTCACAAATCTGATTGATTTTTTTGAAGACGTGACCAAAAAGGTTGATGAGGGCAGAGCTGTAGATGTTGTGCACATGGACTTCAGTAAGGCATTCGACAAGGTTCCGCATGGTAGGCTGCTCTGGAAGGTGAGATCGCATGGGATCCAAGGTGAGATAGCCGAATGGATAGCAAATTGACTCCATGGAAGGAAGCACAGGTTAATGGTGGAAGGTTGCTTCTCAGACTGGATGCCTGTGACTAGTGGTGTGCCTCAGGGTTCGGTGCTGGGCCCGTTACTGTTTGTCATCTACATCAATGATTTGGTTGAGAACATACAGGGCAAGATTAGCAAGTTTGCTGATGATACAAAAGTTAGTGGTTTTGCAGATAGTGAAGATGGTTGTGAACGATTGCAGCAGAATCTGGATCGATTGGCCAGGTGGGCAGAGGAATGGCTGATGGAATTTAATACAGAGAAGTGAGAGGTGTTGCATTTTGGGACATCGAACAAGGGCTAAATGGTAGGCCCCTCGGTAGTGTTGTAGAGCAGAGGGATCTAGGAGTACAGGTGCATGGTTTCTTGAAGGTCGAGTCGCAGGTAGATAAGGTGGTCAAAAAGGCTTTTGGCACTTTGGCCTTCACCAGTCAGAGTATTGAGTATGGATGTTGGAAGATCAATTAGCAGTTGTATAAGACGTTGGTGAGACAGTATTTAGAATATTGTGTTCAGTTCTGGGCACCATGTTATAGGAAATATATTGTCAAGCTTGAAAGGGTTCAGACAAGAGCGGAACTCGCTATCAAAACATGGGGGGACGGGGGACACAATTTTTTGGCGGCCGCGCGCATGCGCACACTCACACACGCGGGCGAGCAAAGATACTAGAGGAGCGCGAGGCTTCGGAGGCTCAACCCAGCGCTAAATGCAGCTCAACTGTTGCCTATCTCATTGGGTTAACCAACAGCCCTGTCTGGACTGACGGGAGACCAGCGCTGCTTCTCCGCGCTGGCCATATATCCCGCAAGCCCAGGCAGGTTAACCTGGCGGGGATGTCACCCACCTCTCAAAACATGGGGGGGGGGGACATGTTCCCTCTGCCCCCCCCCCTCCCCCCCCGGGCTTTCCGCCCCTGGGCTCAGAAAAGATTTACGTGGATGTTGCCAGGACTAGAGGGTGTGAGGTATCTGGCTGTAAAATTTTAAAGTCGCCCATGGTTCTCAAGTGGGTTTTTACACTTTGACGCCCTTTAACCCGATGACCTTAAGTGCAACCCCCCCCCTCTAAGTTACAGGACATGAATGAAAGAGGTTGAGGTGTACTCATGCCGACTTCCATTGACAATGGGTCTACTCACGTTATTGTTAGAGACGTTGAGATACTGAAGATGCACCAGTTCTCCAACCTCTTCCCCGATTGCAGTCAAGTGGTTGTGACTGAAGTCCAAGTACCGCAACTTGCTGCATAAAAACAGCTGCGGGGGGATGGTTTCGATTCTGTTGTTATTGAGGTACAACTGCTCCAGGTTTGCCAGTATTCCAATTTGGAGCGGGATGTACGCGATCGCGTTGTGCCAAAGCTTGAGGCAAGAGAGCCACTTCAAGTGCTGGAAACTAATAATCTCCTCGATGGTCTTCAACCTGTTGCCCTTCAGGTCAATTTCGCGCAGATTGTACAAGCTGAATATCGAGTGCGGGATGCGCTCCAGGTCGCAGTTGTGGAGCTCCAGGTGGGTGAGGCTGACCATGTTTTTCAGCGTGTTGAAGACGGTCATTTTGGTCCCCTCGTTGTCGATGCACAGCCGGTTCAAGAGGAGCCCAGTGCCCGTGATAACAGCCGGGATGTGGGGGAGGCTGCTTTTCAAGTGTAACACCTTCAGCTTCTTCAGGTTCTCAAACCCCATGAGGGACATGAACAGGTTCTTCTCCAACCTTATGTTGCCCGTCATATGGAGCTCGGTCAGGTTCTTCAGGCTGAATATCCAGCGGGGGGCTTTGTCCATGTCGGTGAACTTGATGTGCAGCGTTTGCAGGTTCTCAGCCAGGTGGCTCAACGCCTGGGGGTCCACCACGCTGGGCGAGTGGTACAGGTGCAGTTCCTTCAGGTTGGTCAGCTGAGACATGGCCGCCTGGAACTTGGCTTCCGTTATCAGCTCCAGCTTCAACACCTCCAGCTCCTTCAGGTCGAAGACGGCGTCGGGAAGCCCGTTGATCATGAACAGGGACAGCTCCACCTTGTCCTGGGGGTTCTTCTGCAGTTTGTGCCTCAGCCTCTCGGCGGTCCACTCCAAATTGAGGTTAATCTGCTTCAGCTTTTTCTCGCTCACTTCCGAGAGGAAGACGGAGAAGCGCTTGGAATAAAGGGGGTCGTACTGGTCGGAGAGGTGAAGAATGAAGGCAAAGTCGTTGATGATGTCGGGGATGTCCCTGTAGCTACTTTCCTCGCGGACCGTCTCAAAGGAATACTTCTTCAGCGAGCGCCTGAGCATCCAGTAGAGGCTATAAGCATTGAGTACTCCATGCACTGCCACCAACATCGCATAGAAAGATGCTAGGACCCTGAACATGGTGGCCAATGAATGGACACAGTGATACTCCCTGTATCCTGTAAACATCTCGATATCCACTTTACAATGGAGATCAAATTTCATGTTGATCACATAATAAGGTGTATAGGTGATGATAACCAGGAATAGGACCACCTTGATGATGATCTGCCGCATGTACAGTCTGTAGATGATGTCTTTGGCCTCCACGTGCACCTTGAACTTCTTCACCTTCTCGAAGATGGCCTTTGCCTGCTCACCTTCCTTCTGGTCCAAGATGGTCCTCTCGGCCGTGTCGGCCAGGTTGGGCTCCACCCTGCTCTGGGCCAGCTTGGCGCCGCCCGCCTCGGCGCCGATGGACGAGAAGGACACCTTGATGGCCACCTTGGACTTGCGGTAGGGCTGCTTCTCGCTCACGATCTCCACCGCCTCGGACAGGGCCCGCGTGGTCCAGGGAGAGTCGAAGCACTTGTGGAGGATGGTGATGAAATGCTCCAGCCTGGAGCTGGTGCTCGGGTACTTGAACCAGAAGTTGCTGCAGATGAGGAAGACCAGGGTCTGCCACAGCACCAGGTAGGGGAAGAACTTGGAGAACCAGTGAAGCTGCTTCTCGTAGCACACGGCGTCGATGAAGGCGTACTGCTGCCGGTCAAGGAGGTTCCTAATCCCAGTCAGAGGAGGAATGCTCCCGTTTGGGCCCCTCAGCTCCCAAGGAGGCCTGCAATAATTGTCCACCACCAGTTTGCACGGAAGGCACAGCATCTTGTTCTGGGCTATCTGAAGAGTTCCACCCAGCAGTGCTATCAGGAGCATCACCATGCTGATGTAATGGCTAAACACATCCCACCAGGGCTTCAGAATGCGGTAAGCTGTTTGTGGGTCAGTCAGCCACTTGAACTCGGTCACGGAAAACATCCCGGTCGCCTGCAGAAGACAGTGAGTGGAAGGAAGCATAAAGGAGATGACATTACTTCAAAGGTTACTTGGTTGTCAGCACAAATGCATTAGTTCATAAGTGACTGGAGCAGAATTGGGCCATTCGGCCCATCAGGTCTATTCCACCATTCAGTCATGGCTGATCTATCTCTCTCTCCTAACCCCATTCTCCTGCCTTCTCCACATAACCCATGACACCCTTTATAATCAATAATCTGTCTATCTCTGCCTTACAAATATCCACTGACTTGGCCTCCACAGCCGTCTGTGGCAAAGGATTCCACAGATTCACCACCCGCTGATTAAAGAAATTCCTCCTCGTCTCCTTCCTATTGGAGTGAATGAATGTTGACCTCTCTAACCTCAAGTAAACCTTGCCATCCCTCCTCATCCCTCCTCATCCCAGTTCTCCAACCAGTCTGACTGTCCTGATTAAATATTATCTTTGTCTGCTTCGTTGTCACCTTCCACTAACTAACAATGATCCATTCTACATTTTCCTTGGAGCTTCATCCCCTTTGATTTCATTGTCTACCTTTGACTTCAGATCTCATTTTCACACCTTACCCTTCCATATCTCTGCGACTCCGTCTCCCCTGACTCTCAGTCTGAAGAAGGGTCTCTGACCCGAAACGTCACCCATTCCTTCTCAGATGCTGCCTGTCCCGCTGAGTTACTCCAGCATTTTGGGTCTAGCCTTCCTAAAGGATCGTTCTTTAATTCTGAGGCTACGACCTCTGGTCCTAGACTCTCCCACCAGTGGAAACATCCTCCCCACATCCACTCTATCCAAATTGGCAGCAGCCAAGTGCTGGCTGGCCTCGTGTCAGGAGTTTGAGAGTTCTGATTTAGTATTCAGACATTGTTCACCCTCTTCATTACTAGGCTGTGTTGTTGGGCAATTTAAATTCACATCATTAAGTTATTGCAAGAAGCTGGGAACATTCCAACTATCCAAGCGATGTTGCAAATTCAGATTCCTCGGATAATTAAACGTCAGTTCTCCAGGGAGGGAACTGGGTTTTATTTTTCCAAATCTTTGGACTACAGAGATACAGAATGGAAACAGGCCCTTCGAACTACCAGGTATGCATCGAACAGCGATCACCCCTACACATACTAGGGACAATTTACAATTTTACCGGAGCCAATTAACCTACAAACCTGCATGCCTTTGGAGTGCGGAATGAAACTGGTGCACCCCGAGAAAACACACGCAGTCACAGGGAGAACGTACAAACTCCATACAGACAGCACCTATAACCATATAACCATATAACCATATAACCACCTGGTGTCAGAACTGAACCTGGGACTCTAGGAGCAAACCTGATGAAATTATTACATACATAAATTATAGGATTAGAATTAGGCCATTCAACCCGTCGAGTCTACCCCGCCATTCAATCATGGCTGAGCTAATATTCCCTCTCAACCCCATACTCCTTGCCTTCTCCCGACAGGCCCTGTCACCCCATACTAATCATTATATGCTGGGAAGTGATGCCTGTTTTGCCATTGGCATTGGAATAGCGTAAGAGCTTGCACATTATTGATGGAATTAGTCTCGTGTATAGAATCGATTGTTGTTTCTGGTAAGAGAGAGGGCTGCAAAAGCAATGTCACTGAAGTCTAGAATAAAGGCATATCTAGAGTGGTTGTGAACAGTAGCATCTCAACCTGCTGCCCAGCAACTTAACCCCTGATGCTTTTTTCAAAAGGTGTATTCAGGTGAAAAGGTGTATTTAGGCCTATTTTATATATGTTAATTTTAATTTTTAAAGCTATATGTATTTATTCTGTTTTTATTAACCGCACTGATGGGAACTGATTGAGAAACAATGTTTTCGTTTCATCTGTGTATGTAAATACTCAGTTAAAATAACATTAAAGTAAATGCTGAATATTGAATACTGAATACAAAGGGCACCAATCACCCCATACAGATAAAGAAACAGTGGGCACTATAGGCATTGTGTATGAATGTATCTAGTTATGTTCAGTGTTCAGTCCTTTCGTTACATTTCCATGGTTTCCTTGCTTTGTTAGCTTAGTTTCGAGACACAGCGCGGAAAAGGACCCTTCTGCCCACCAAGTCCACACCGGCCAGAAGATCCCCACACATCTACACTATCCTACACAAACTAGGGACAATTTTCACTTATACCAAGGGGCCAATTAACCTACAAACCTGAGGTAGACAAAAAATGCTGGAGGAGCTCAGCGGGTGAGGCAGCATCTATGGAGGGAAGGAATAGGCAACGTTTCGGGTCGAGACCCTTCTTCAGACTGAAGGCCCGAAACATCGCCTATTTCTTCTGGCCATAGATGCTGCCTCACCTATTGAGTTCCTCCAGCATTTTTTGTCTACTTTTGATTTTTCCAGCATCTGCAGTTCTTTCTTAAACCTACAAACCTGTACATCTTTGGAGTGCGGGAGGAAAAACCAAAGATTTTGGAGAATACCCAGACGGTCATGGGGAGAATGTACAAGCTCCGTATGGACAGCGCCCGTAGTCAGAATCGAACCTGCGTCTCCGGCGCGGCAAGCGCTGTAAGGCAGCAACTCTACCGCTAGACCACTGTGCTGACAGTGTTATGATATGTTCCGTTTTTTAGTCAAGGTCTGCAGATATATTTAATGCTTTGCTCTGACGCGCTACAACCGTTATGCTTGGATAAAGAGTTTAAAAATGCGTTGCGTTTCTGTGACTCTACAATAGGAAGCTGTGGTATAATATAGCGCTGAGCACTTATTAGCATCTTTGTTGGAATTCTCTGCCACAGAAGGTAGTGGAGGCCAATTCACTGGATGTTTTCAAGAGAGAGTTAGATTTAGCTCTTAGGGCTAACGGAATCAAGGGATATGGGGAAAAAGCAGGAACGTGGTACTGATTTTGGATGATCAGCCATGATCATATTGAATTGCGGTGCTAGCTCGAGGGGCCGAATGGCCTACTCCTGCACCTACTTTCTATGTTTCTATGTTTCTAATTAGGGACAAGGTACCACTGGCTCACCGCTGGCTGATAAATGGTTTAATCTGGTAAAAACATTGCCGGCCATTTATGAAGTTGTGACTATGTAACACACTCGGGACAATTTACAATTTTACCAAAACCATTTAAATTACAAATCTGTACGTCTTTGGAGTGTGGGAGGAAACCAGAGCTCCCGGAGAAAACCCCACGTGGTCACATTATTGACCAGATGTCACCTATCATGTCAAATTATTGTGTCAGAAGGAACTGCAGATGGTGGTTTACAGCAAAAATAGACACAAAATGCTGGAGTAACTAACTCAGTGTGACAGGCAGCATCTCTGGAGAGAAGGAGTGGGTGATATTTTGGGTCGAGACCCTTTTTCAGACTGAGAGTCAGGGGAGAGGGAGTCTAGAGATATAGAAGGGTGAGGTGTGAAAAACAGCAGCGCAGGCAAGCACTGAGAAAACACAAGATAGACACAAAAAGCTGGAGTAACTCAGCGGGACAGGCAGCACCTCCAGAGAGAGGGAATGGGTGATGTTTCAGGTC